>NW_022146356.1:0-170275 GCF_002938485.1 Sitophilus oryzae | reverse complement strand
AAAATCAAATCAAACCATTGACAAATAAAATTTAACCTTATTACCGAGCTTGTTACCATCTGGCTCAATGACTAAAAGAATATAAGGACATGTAACGTCCTTATACAGGCCGCAGCAGAATTTGTCATGTTAGAAGCCATTCTTTTGGTGGCAAACAATGAGTCATCATTTGGTTACCAGCGACAATTTTAGCGATTTTTAATAGTTTGTGTGTAGTAAACTTTGTATAAACTTTATTACAATGGTGATTAGTTGTTCAACACTCAAGTGTAAAAGCAGCAGCGATAAGAAAGAGCCAGGAGTTACTTTTCATAAGTAAATAAATAGTCAGCTCCACCTTTTTAGCGTTTTTTTAGTTTTCTTATTGAATTCGATAATTATTTTTCTGATATTATATGTACTTGATGTTTGCTATACGTCGATACTAGTTTGTACCTTTGTTAACATTTTTAATACGTTTTTTTCGTAATTAATTAGTATGATACCACAGTATACACCATAGGCGTAGTCAAAACATTTATCAAAAAATATAAATATCTCTTCCAACAGCTAGGTTAAGTTAAATATGTGCCACGGCACTGTGTGGTGACATCGTCACAATTTGCTCTGAAAGGCTCTGATCTGGCTTGAAAGCTTGAAATCTCAAATCAGCTGTTGATAATCCATGGCCATTTTTTATTTTATTATTACACACCCGTCTAACGATACTTTAGACACCAAGTAAAGATTAAAAATTGATTGAATTTTAAATAATAAAATATTTTTTAATTATTATAAGTATATTAAATAATATTAATAAAGTACAGAGTAGAGTACCTACTTATCTTACTGCTTTAGCAAAAGTTTTACGGGCCTGAACACTTTCTAATCACAATAAATAGGTAAAGTACGTCTACTGGATCTGTGTCTATGAAAGGAATGCGAAAAAAAACATTTAAATAAAAAGCAATATATCTTATACGTCGACTTGACGAGTACGTCACCGCAAATCGTTCCGCCCACTTATTTTATTGGCTGCTTGCAAATTTGTCGAATTTTTATTGATGGGAACCGTCGTCTATTTTTTTACGAAAAACATCGAGAGAATATCGTTTCCCCTCTCACGGATACCCCGTAGCTACAGAAAGAAGAGACGCACTGTACACATGCGAACGGGGACGCCGCGTCGTGAAAAACTTTTGTATAATGACATGTGATTTCTAGGTTAGGATGAGGTGATTCCCAACGATTACTACATCATTCCCAGCGATTGCCAGTTGATTCCTAGGTGATTCCCAGTGATTCCCAGGTATTCCTAGGTATTCCCAGGTGATTCTCAGGGATTTCCATGTATTCCCAGTTGATTGCCATGTTATTCCCAGGAAAATGTACAATGATTTCCACTAGTGGTTTACCCCCTCGGTATTTTTATATTACTTACTGTATAAAGTGAGTTTACTAGATGTTTTCTCTATTACAGTCCATGCATTAGTTTATTGGGCTCAATGTTTTAATAAATAATTATGCTTCTATTTTATATTCAAAATCGACGTTTGTTTGCTAATTTTACGTGTTTTAAATTTTAAGTTTATTTTTTTTCTTTTAGTACTTTTGGGAATGATCTATTTCATTCAAAATTTAGTTGATGATTGCTTTCTCCTAAATGTGAAATGAAAAATTGCTTTTATAAAAAGACTTAATTTGCTAAGATAAATAATTACTGATTCTACTATACCAAGTACAGAGTACAGGGCAAGTAATGCAGTAGTGCAAAATTGTATTATTAATTGAGCTGACTATGGCCAAATAATAGCTAAGTTCTGCTAGTAAGTGATACTTATTATTAAAAAAGTTTATAACCTACGGTGATGGTAGTGTAATGTAATAATAAATATACGTATATCATGCTCTGCACAGATTTCCTAGCGCATTCGCCAATATATTGATATACTTATAATAGATATTCATTTATTTGTTCCAATTAACCAAAATTTACAAGAGCCTGCACGCATGGAACATTGTGACAATAGCAAAAAACAAAACTTAAGGCTTAATATATAAAACACAAATAAATACACTTAAATAAGGAAAACAAACTAGAATAACACTTGACAACAAAAAAATATATAAAATGTAAGATTATTAAGAAAATTATTATACAGTTTAAATATTCTTTCTGACTGCACTATAGGAGTAGAAGCAACTAACTCAAAAGTCCACTCTACATTACAATTACTATAAACTAAAAACATGCTCGCTAAAAAGTGAGATATGCGAATCGGAAAAAAAAATCTATTAATTAGTATGCCTTTTTGGTTAAATAATCCTTTAGTATATAGTTCTTATCTTTCCATGAGACATGACCTGCAACTCTTCGGGGAAACTATTAAATATTTTTTTATAATCGAATGCGCAGTCGATGTAAGTAAAATACAAGTAATATTATAAGTAATATATAACATAAGTAAAATTGCATTTCTCAGGTATAAGATTATATTTATTTCTGGTATACTCGTGATCACTAACAAAATCTGCAAAGAGATCTCTATTACTGATCACAAACATGTAGGCATCGTAAATATACATGCAGGTCAGCGTCAATATACCCTTCTCTACAAAAACACTCTTACAGGTTTCTAAACGGCTCATCCTAAATCTCAAGATTTAACTTATGTCTTTTCAAGCCATATCTCATTTTAGATTGCACGAAAACATAATAAGCTGTCAATGCAGCTTCTTCGCCTACCCTCTCCGAGATAATCCTCAAAGCAAAGCCATGTCTTGATACCTCCTTTGCAATACTCTCAACATGCGCTTTCCAATCCAAGTACGTACAACGTATGTACTGTGGACATTAGAATTAGAATTTAGAATAAGTGGGAGGGGGGTTAATCTCTGCGACCTTAGAGATCTATTGTGTCCCCCTTTCTTGAGTTATAACTCATCATACAGTCCCAGGACTTCCTACGGAGACCCGTGTCCTTCATAGTCGAGGAGCTACGACCGAGGCCGGGTAGACGAAACGGTAGCTTGTGTCGCCTGTTGGGGTTTAGAGGTAGGATGTAGGCTCCCGACCCTTGGAGGAGGTGGTAGCTTGTATGCCACTTGCGGAGGAGGTTTCACGCAAGTGTCAGCCACCTCTCCTGTAGTTCTCTTTGGGTTTGGCCCCTTGGAACTTTCATTGTTACTGTTCCCAGTGTCGCTAGGGGGTTTCCCCACAGCTTCACCGGTGATGTTTTTATTACTATTATTACCAGATCTCATAGTGTTCCCATGAGTCGCTAGGGACAGTCGGTCCACTTCTACAGAGCCCCGCATGTAGAAGTAAGGGGTAAAATACAATGGAGTGCCCCCCGATGCCCCAAGGTTGAGGCTGTCAGTAGCCTCGCCCGGTATCTTTATATGTCTTGGTACAATTCCCTGGCCACGACACTACACTCAGGGACAAAACGATGAGTGAGATGCTTCTTAGACCAAGCCAAGTGCTAGGGGGGATTCCCCCCAGCACCTGACCAGGAGCTTCCCCACCAACGACAAGGTCTTGCATCTCCTAGGGGTATCTACTGTGGATATACAATGTACGTACTATGGACATACATTTTTCAACGACGTATAGGACCTAGGAATTTAATTAGAACTAATTCAATGGAAGTCAGCTTAAAATATTTATTAATATAAAAACTCAGGTACAGGGTCATCCCTTATGTCTTGATACACCCGTGAGTCTGGCTTCGGTCCGGCAACTACACCCTTAGGGCACTCTGTCTTTTATTGGATGTTGATAGATATTTTATTTTTTTTATTCTCGAACTGCTTCTAACTAAAAAATACAAAAAGAAAAGTAAGTATTCAAATATATAATTCTTGCCTCTGTTTTGAAAAAATTGAATGAACCGATTCCGAGACCGATTCTCAATCATTCGAGGTTGTGACTGTGCTAGGTGAAATAGTTACATTATATGTGGCAGTGTCATGTAATTCATCTGATGATTCCCCACTTTGAGATATACAACATAAGTTATCTCGAGGGTTATCTGTCTCAGTTTCGCTATTGATAAGATGTGGCAGAGAATCTTCAGACTGTAAATCAAGAACTGAAACATCTGATGTGCTATGTTGATCATTACAAGATTGAAGGAAAGATGCCTGATTAAATGAAGCAGGCTGTCTATTTTGATTAGGGTATGGGGCCTCTCTCTCTCTTGAAGAGCTCTTTCAAACCGCTTAATTTGAACATTTGCCCTTTTGTAATATTTGCTAGAAGTATCTTTGCGCCACATTATATTATTACACTTTAACTTACCTTGAAACAACGAGCAACGAAGGCAACGACAAAGTGACAAAAGAAAACAAGGCGGAAGCCAAACAACCTACGGCCACCATGACACATGACACCCACTCACACAACACAATCGAAAACTGGATCGGAGTAGGTGCGCACTCATTGTATTGTTGTTTTTATTTTTTACGTTGATTAATAAAAGATGGAAATACATTGAGCGCACGTGCGCGCTAGCTCTGCCAATCAAAAACGCCATTAGAAACCGCCCGACTTCCGATTCCGACAAGACTCGAATGTGAACGAATAACTTAAGACGGAAATTTAAACATAGGACTGCATAATTTTCCTGTTGTGGCTTGATTGCATAATATATTGCATTTTTAACCCATCAGATTTCTTCAAAGGCTGTCATGCACTATGGTCATTGGATAATTTAGGAAATCATTTTTTATAGCGGTCGGGTTAGATTTATTAATAAAAGAAGTAGAGGTAGGTTAGATGAGTGACTTGAATTAACGTTAGCCTAGAAAAGATCCACTGATCCAGTCCATTCATTATTATTGGGTATATCTGACCAAAATAATCCAGTCATGATATTAAAATTAAATAACATTTTGTAATGCGTTGTCAAAAATTTTCAAGATACGTAGTACGTACTCGCATGTACGTCCGTAGTGAAGTCTTACAATGTACGTAAATAGTACGTCCCTAATTGGTCCCGGGATGTACTGACGTAAAATGGACATAAAATGTACGTCCCTGGGACGAAGTGTGCTGTATGGGTAACTTAGTAAAATATTTTAACCCCCCCAGTTACAGTTGAATTAGATTTTGGCCCAAATATTCCTAAATGTAGGTAAACTATCACAGCTTAAAGAATGGCTTGTATTTATCAGTTTTTAAAATATCTTACTTTTGACTGTAATGAAATTATACCTAGGTATTTATTTACTCATTAGAACTCTTTACTTATCTTAAGAGTGTTTCTTTATTTTGTTAACACTTGACTTATAGGTTTAAGCGTACTTGGATTTTAAAAGAAAAAACAAAAATCACTTTATATACTTTATTAATTTTATTTTGGCACAAGAAAGAACAGTGATCTATTTTCTATAGTTCAGTTTTCAGAATTTCTTACATTTTCGCTAGTATTATTATTATTTTTCATTATGCTGAGGAGAGGATAGATATTAAGGTCGTACCACCACAGCTTAAAGCCAACGTTCGCTCTAGTTTCTAACGTTATTAAGGATATACAAAACGTCGATTTTTAAACTGTTATAGATAGCCTTTTTTCTTCTTACGTTCACTAGCCCTATATTAGCATTACGTAATACTTTAATTCCTACATATTACTATTTTTTTTCAAAATTCACCATTATCAAACCTTTAACAACCTTTCAAGAACCTTTAGTAAGTTACATGCTACATTTTTTACAATATACCTAATTAATAAGTATCAGGTATCACAATTTATAGGCTTAATTACAAATATATTATAAAAAGATAAAATACATTAGATACTGAGAAAAAATAAAACGAGTGCTATATGTGTGAAAAAAAGAAAACAAAAATGGCAATTATTATTACATACTGCGAAATAAAAACTAAAAATTGATAAAACTGTTTTATAAATTCTGCTGTTTCTTTTTTGTTAATATAACAAAATTCTCAACGTCATGTTTTTTAAATAACTATTTTTCAATATATAGCTGCCGTTAGCCTCATATTCTATGCTACTTATTGAAATAATAAATTAACATATTGAAAAAAAAAACAAATAAAAAATATAATCTAGGTACACAGAAATAACTAAAATAGTCATAATAAAAAATAACTGTACATGTTTTAATATTATAGAAATAAATAAAAGAACTATATCCACTTAAGTTTACTGGCTTTAATCTACACTAAACATATATAAACATTAACAATGTACATTGCACAATTTTTCTTTCAATATGTGGAATTTGCTTTGTACCAAGTATAGATACTAAATAAAAAATATTCTGCCAGCGATTTATTTTCCTTTAAATAAATATGTATATTGAAAGAAGAAGCTACGAAAATATTGTAAAAACATCTTTAACCAGTCAATGTTGTAATACTAAAAATTCTGTCAAATGGCTAATAAGATTTATTAACAGAAACAAAAAATAAGAAAAAAAAATGAATATACGGCCTTGATTTTATTCTTATTGTACAAATACTCTACATCTATGTTAAGAACTAAAACATAATAAGTAAAAACAGAAAAAGACAGACAAAATTTAAAAATTTACAAAAAATAACAGAGTAAAGACAAATAAATAACTGGAAGCTTTAAGGATAATCTAACTGACTATTTACATAACAATATAACTACAACACCAATCTAATTATTTTACACTATTCGCAAAAGTCATTTCAATGGCACTATAGCTGCTGCCCTGTTTTATAGTACAGTAGTCATTAAAATAATATTGGCTTTGCATAAAAATCACTTCTTGATGAATAAATACCGTTATTGAATATATATTATTATGATAATGTATAATATTTTTATCAGTTTATTATCAGACATTTATATATCGTTTAAAACTTTATCATCGACTTTATTTTCTATGTCAACTATAGTATATACCGGGTGCGTCTCAAAAGTGACTCATCCCCTATAACTTTTTTATTCTTTCAGGTAAAAAAAAACGAGATTTGGTATGTTAGTATATGACATAAATTAGGATTGATTGACGTATTCAGTTGTTTTAGGTCACTTCCTGTTTAACCGGAAATGACACTGCAACTTTTGATTTTTAAATGACACCCTCGGTATATTTTTACTTTATTCGATAGAAAGTACCACTCTGAATAGAATGACATATCATATGTCAACTTTTGACATTTTTGCATATGGCTTATTTGAAATTATAACATGCAGTTCGTAACGAAAATTTGACTCCAAATGCCAAGTGTGTGGTATCAAATTATTCGTAAAAAATGCTTTTTCCAAATATGCTAATGCGTGACCTTCGTTCCATTTGAAAAAATTGAGATATGATTAAAAATATAATAGCATTTTCTAACTAGCCAGGACAAGACACTAAAAACATTAGACGATTAAATCTATTTTTCCAAGGCTCCTTGATTAAGAATTAATGTTTTTAACATAGACATGGCACTCTGGATTGAATTTTAAAATACGATTTTTCATTAAGCTAGAATGTCAAAAGTTGACATAATAATATGTCATTCTATTTAGAATGCCTTTTCCTATAGAATAAAGTAAAAAAAATACCGAGGATGTCATTTGAAAATCAAAAGTTGCAGTCATTTCCGGTTAAACAGGAAGTGACCTAAAACAACTGAATACGTCAATCAATCCTAATTTATGTCATATACTAACGTACCAAATCTCGTTTATTTACCTGAAAGAATAAAAAAGTTATAGGGGGTGAGCAACTTTTGAGACGCACCCGGTATATGTCGTTAAAAAAATGATAATACAACCAAACACGATGGTTTAAGCTATTGAAATCAACAAATTTTACAAGTAGTTTTAATACTTTTTTGATAATCCATTTTGATATTTCAATTTTTTCTTCTGATACCCATATCGACTATAATTTGAAACACCCTCTACACTACGCGTGAAACAGTGCAAAACAAGGTCGTGTTTCCTCGTTTAACTTTGCCTCGGCTTATTTCCAGTTGTTTCGGCTTGGTTTCATTTGTCTCGGCCTATTTTCATTTCCTAAAAAACTAAAAACGCCTTTTTACCATCGGTAACTGTTTTCTAAATGCAATGTTTTTAATTTTTACATTCCATTAGAAACTAATTATATTTATTCATACTCCATATTTACTTATTTTTCTGAAGCCAACACAAAGTTTAACCTTGATTACTTCGTCAAGTAATACGAAAGTATATCGGTCGAAACGTTTCTCGAAACAGTTCCCGAGACAATTCCAATAACAATAAAAAATAAACAACCAATCACGGCTTATCTCGGTCGATTTCTAACTGTTTCGGAGTATGCAGTAGACAGGCCAATATTCCCAGCAACAAAAGAAAAGCATTGAATTTGCTTCCGAAAGTATTTCGAGAAATGCTTCGCGAAATGTTTCACAAAATATTTCCAGAAATATTTCGCGAAATATTTTGGGCATAGTGTAGAAGGTGTTTAAACTTAGTTATTTATGTAACTTGTTGTAAAACAGACTAACTCTTTTGTGTTATTAATGAAGTTTGCAATGGACATGAATTACACAAAATATATATCGCCCAACATGCATAATAGTGTATTGTTTTATTAGGAGTTAAAAGGATATTTTTTGTTGCTAGGCTGTACGTAATAAGTAATAAGTTCATGCTCTATATTTTTAGTTTTATACATGTAGTAACAAATAACCTAAAAATGATCTATTTTTTAAGCAATTGTTGACGAATCATTTATTTTATCATTGTAATAGCTGCGAAAGAAAATTCTATTATATAGTTGTGAAATGAAACGCATGAAACACTTTCAAAAACGCCAAAAGATTATAAAAAAATGTCACTTTAAATATCAAAATTAGGAAAAGTATTTTGTTGGGAGTTAGGGCACATATAACCTTCGTTGATATGTCGAATTTCTGAATAAAATCGAATAAAATTAACAATTCTCTGTCGTTTTATAATTAGTGATCTAAAACTTATAATAATTTTATTTTTTAAATTCTTGAAAAATAGTCTTCCAGTCTTCTTCGCAAAAATAAAAAAATACGCATGAAATGGAAAGAAATCAAATGGAAGTTTTAAAATTAATTAATTAAAAATATAGAATATAAAATAATATCCGCACATATTCCAATAAATAAAATTTTCCAGATTAATGAGTCAGTTATAGGTTGAAATGATTGATGTAGACTCTTCTAACAAATATAACAGATCAATAATAAGTATAATTGATACCAAATAAACTGCTAGTTACGTTACCGAGGGCGCAATTATTAATAATACGCCCCGGGACTGACTAACTGGAATTTAAATTTCCCGCTGGTGATTCAGGTAGTTGCTCTGTTGTAAAAAATCCCAATTTTCCACATTTATTTCTTTCTTTCCTGACATTTTGAATCGTTTTGGCGCTTTAGTTTTGTATTACGAGTTTTTGAGCTTAAGTGAATTGTGTTGTATGACTTTAAGCTTAAATGTTCTTCTAGCAGACCTACAGTTGAAAATTCTTAACAGCCGTTGCAAAGAAACTCATCGCAACCTTATTAGAATATTTTGAATGAAAAAGCGGTAATAATGGCTCTTTCTGTATCTTAAGGTGCTTTTAAAGAGGTTAGTTTTGTTGATGTAAATATTAACTGTTTAGATATTTATAATTCATTCATTTTAGTTTTCTAGAATATATTAATTAAAAGAAAATATATAAATTTGGCAACGCTGTGTCGGCCAAGCTTAACCACGCGAGACTTAAAGTTTATTTGGTATTATCTATAGCCTCTTTGCATACAACCAAACATATTTTAATGACACTGCACGTCCCAATATAAGTCGAATCTTGTTTTCAATTTCTAGTCTAAGAAAAATTTAGACGTTCCATCCCCAATTAGCGGGGCGCTATACAAAAAAGAAACCGTTCAGAACCATCCTGGGAAAATCATTTCCCCATTAGGCCAGGCTCAGTCGTCGTCCTTCCTCGGACTAGAATCGTATGCGTTGCGTTCGTGTGCAAAGTTCAAAACGTCCGGCGAAGAACTGTCTTGGGGATAGAAGAATCCCCTATCCGAGCTAGGTCCCGCTCCATTCATCAGATGAGGGGGAGTCAGGGAGGGTCTCCCCGATGTCGATGTGGCCGGAGGTGACATATCCGCCGAAGGGGACATGCTGAAATTCATATCAGAACTGTCCCTGCACCATAACTGTCTCATTTCTTGACGTCTCTGCCTCATCAACATCTTGTACTCGGATATACGCATCTTCTTTCCGTCCACGATACAAGTTCTTTTCGGTCTGGGTCTGTATCGATAGTCCGGATGCTTTTCCATGTGCAGCTTCGAGAGGCGAGATTGTTCTTCGTAGTAGGGTTGCTTCTCGGAATTGGACATGCCCTTCCATCGAGCGCCTAGGATTTTCGAGATGTTCGAGTTGTGCATGTCGGGGCAGGCCTTCAGGATCTTCCGCCGCTCGTCTTTGGCCCACACCATGAACGCGTTCATGGGGCGCTTGATGTGGGGCTTGTTGTCGGACTCGCGTTTCGGTTGCTGTCTGATGATTTTCGCCTTGTCCGAGTTCTCGTCCATTTTGAAGTTCGGATCGGGGCCGCCCCACACTAAAAAATAGACAAAAACAGTGTTAGTAACTTTTATATTAAGTATTTTATACTGAATAGTTAATTTGTGAAGTTTTCTGTCAATTTTTAGTCTAGAGATTGACTTTTATTCGTCGATTACTCATTACTCTTACTCATCGATCGTCATTCCCTAGCCGTCTTTGACGTTCTTTTTTCTATTACACGGTACCTTACATGGTATTTATATGCAAATTAAATGAATTTATATCCGAGTATTTGCCACTTACAGGGTGGCCTATTAGTGACGAAAAAGCTGCATTCAGAACCTCGAAATCGGTGGAATAAATTAGTAGTTTCAATTAGCCTACTTCAAAATTTGGGAGGAATGTCATTCACACCGTCATTGAACAAGGTAGAAGTTTTTCAGAATGTCCTAAAAAAACTGCTTGTGGGTTATCATTTGGGGGGATTTCAGTCACACCAAACACCCACTCTTTAAATCGCAGCTGCTTTTTAAACAACTTTTTTTCAAAAAATAATTTTATTTTTATTTTCGTATATTGTATTTATTATTAAACAGTATGTTTTTAATATTATAACATAATATATTAAATTCTAACTATATTAAAAACTTAACTAAAGGAAAAGATCCCAAAAATCGAATTTCCTCAGAATTTTACCCTTGTAGTTATAGCCTGCTGGAGGAAAAATCCAGAACTTCTGGATTTGGAGGAAACTTCTGGATCTGGAGGAAAAATCCGGAACCTGCTGGAGGAAAAATCCAGTTCAAGTCCTAAGGTAAAGACACAGGCCAAAATTGAACAATTTTCGACACTGTAACGATTTTAGTTCTTTACACGTCTTTTTTATATATAATATATGATTTCTGGCCTATCATCACCGGATTCCCTCTCGTTCAGGCCGGATAGTTTATTTGACGCGTAATTTTTACGTTCTCTAATCGGCAACCTTGCTATCGTTTCACTGTTCTGTGGAGGTGCTGTCAACATCGCTTCTGTCAACTCTCTCCGTGCTTAACTTCACTTGGCTTTGACCGTCCGACTGTCACCGTCAAAAAATCCTTGCTTCGAGAAACTGCAATTATAAAAATCTTGCTGTATAATTTGAATCAGCTGCTATTTTGAAGTTACAGGTAAAAATGAGATATTATCTTTTTTGATTCGTTATTATTACTGCGTATTTTTAGGGTAGAGTTTTGGATGTCCCAACCTAACTTGTATCTGTATTTTGCTGGCCCGTTGGCGTCCCTTTTCTTTTGTCCTCCAGAATGTCACATGGAAGAAAGGACATGTTCTTTATTATTTAGTGAGCCCTCGGAAGTAATTCGAGGTAGGTTCATTTTGTTTGTTAGACCTTGTTTGATTTTAAACAAGAGTTTCGTATTTTTAGGGTCCAAGGTACGGACTATTTCCAAGGTTATAGTCCTAAGTTATGGTCCAAGGTACGGGTAGTGTTCCCTTGTACCATTATCCTATGTACGGATGTCCTGTGAACGAGTGTCCCAGTAGGAATGATTTTTTCTTGCATATAAAGTGCCCCAGCGTGGATGTAGCTTGAGCCCCATGCTGCTTCGTTCCCATCCTAAGCTAGTTAGTAGTTACGGCTGTTCCAATTCATGGTGTCCTCATTCTGGCCCCTTTTGTTGTATTGGATGGCCGAGTACAGAGATGCGAGCCCACCTCACGCTGTTACTGTTTGAAGCAAGATTATATAAAGAACAGCTAAGTTTAGATTTAAGTTTTAGCTTATATTTAACATTTAACACATTTTCAGTCTTAAACAATAACGTACATCTTAAGTAATATCGTACAGACTATGTTTAGTGGTTAGATTGTTAAGAACATTCATCTCGATTTAATGTTTAAAATATAATTTAGATCTTAGGTTTCATTGCATTACGTCTTGTAATGGTATTACTTTTATAGATATTATTATTGCACTATTTTAACAGATGAATAACCAAACATAGATTCTAGAATCTAAAGGTTGCAACATCTTCGATTTAACATCACATAAAATATATCAAATTAATTAAAGTAATACTACATTTCATACATTCTCTTAAACTTTACATGTCTTGTATTTTATCATAGTTGTTTTCATAGATATTTAGTACAACTCTTAACACCACTTTCTTTGACATATAACCACTATATATTTACTAGAACTTTACAATGTCATGTACCAGCAAAGAACATCATGAATGAATATAGTCACTAGTTTTAAATAATAAACAACTGTGTTTTCTTTCTCTGTTCATGCTTGGCACCCAATATTTATAATTTCGAGTTATTATTGTTAATTAGTTCTTTCCAGTGAAATACCTTATCCACGACTGCTCTACCAACGAAAAGCTGCCGTTCGCAGTGGTAATGTTTATAAAAAACGCTACAAGCTTTTAACTAATTTAAGGAAAACTGCAAATATTTATAAATTAAAACTGAACAGGTAACAATGGAAAACTAAGCAAATACCAACCAATTTCTCCTACCCTTAATGAAACAATTTTATTGAAGTTGTATGTTATTGAAATCACCGATAATTTATTGATACTAAATCACCATTATCTGCTAAAAATAGCTACCCTAAAATGAATACCTATGTACGATGGTATCAAAATACAAAATACCTTTATAGGCTCTGAGAGTTATGGTAAATGAACTAGAGCAAAATAAAAAATAGAAATTGATACCTTCTTTTAAATAACGAAGTAGGAAAAATTATGGAATACAATTGGCAGAATTTCAAGTCTTTTATTCAAACGCGGCAGATATAAAATATTACGTATTATTACAAAGACAGCTGAGATCAAAGACAATGTGTCACTGGCAGTTTGTAAATATGGCGAAATGCAAAATTCCTCAAAAGACAAATTAAATTTCCCGGTGAAAATTTTACTGGAAGATACAGGCAATTTCACTTTAAGCGAGTTTATTTATTCTGACAGGCCTATGCTTTGAATAGAAATATTGTCTCTCTTTGTAAGAGACGCGGATCATAAACAATGCTTTTAACAAGATCATCGTTTTTTAAACACGGCCATTTTTCTTTCGAGAAATACTGTTATGTCGCTTTTTATTTTAGTTTTTTCTCTAAAGAATTGCCAAAAAATTCCTTTCAAGTCGCTCATTAAGGAAAGCATAAATTATGGGCACAGCAATTAAATTATACTTTCTCTTAATCACAGCGAACAGAAAATATAATGCGATAGCCAGGGGCGCCTTAAATTTGAAAAATGTATGCATATTAATAATTGATACATCTTTTTTATTCTTTTCTATTGTAGTTTCTAGGTATTTAAGACTCACCCTATATAGTTATTTGTTGTATATTGAATGGTCAATTATTAGCTAAAAAATACAAGCTATCGCAAAAAAATTAAATACAAAAGTTATGGGTGTTGTGTTAAATGTCTATTTTTTATATCTATTAGCTAGAAGTAAATCTAAGTATACAGGATCGGTCATGAAGTTGCGGCATATCAATATTAATGTATTATTAATCAATAAATTATTTTTTTTAAATGCAAATGCCTGTATATTATTAGAATAAATTTCAATTCTTTCTTCACAATACACATATACATAATTTACCTAAATTCAAACATTTCCGAATTATGAAGTTTTGATTTTGGAATGTTAAACGAATTTTTTTTAATTTCCAGACATGATTTAATTTCATTTTATACATCTATAAATGCCAACTTCAGAACTAATGTGAAATATTATAAAATATCACAGTTTCCGCAAAATGGCATTGTTAAATGAAACCGAACACATCGAAATTAATTAAATTGAATTGTTTAAGTGATATTTTCAAAAGCCAATAACTCGGAAACGGTTGTTTTGAGGTACATTGTGTGTATCTCGATTTTTGCTTAGAATTGAGGGAAGAACGAAAATATGGAATAATATACAGGTGGTTAGATTTAAAAAAAATAAACTTTGCTGTGCCACGACTTTATGACTGACCCTGTATACTTAAATTTATTTCTAACTACTAAACAACTTACTTTGTTTGGTAAAATACCAGACAAAAATCATATTCGGTGGCTTTGATAAAAATTTACTGTTGGAAGAGCCATATGTAACATAATACCGCAAATTTGAAACCGTTAAAAATTTAGAAACACTGTTAATACAAGAAATGTTTACTTTTTAATTCTGCATCTGAAAGAAAAATAATATACAGGGTGTGGTATTTAAAAAAATTGAAATATAGCATTTTAAATATTGCAATGTTGGCGACACCATAAAAATTACACTGTTGAAAATAATGTAAATTTTTCTTCGCGATTTTATTCTGTTATCCTTGGTGTTTAGGAAAATATAGCTGAGTATTAATAAAGTTAAATTCACTCCAATATTTAACCACTTTTCGAATATAGTGTTTTTAACTAAAGTTTTAGTAAATAAGAAATAGAATGGCAACACCGAATAGTGCTTCAAATAAATATAGTGCACTATATGCAGAATTTTATGCTGAATACAATTCTCTCTCTTCAGTCCTGACCCCCATTAGGGAGTGTAGTGGTCAGCGTAACATCATGGATGATTTTTCTCCATGCGCCTCTGTCTTTTGTCATCTCGATGACATCGTGCATTGGTTTGCTACACCTAGTCGTGATCTGGTCTATCTATCGAGTTGGAGAGCGGCCACGTGGTCTACGTCCCTCCACCTTGCCTTGAATTATGAGTCTTTCCATATTGTCCGGACTCTTCCTCATTATATGTCCAAAATATTTTAGTTGTTTTAGTCGGATTTTACAGGAAAGCCTGTTAGTAATATTAAGTTCATTTATAATGGAAACGTTTGTACGGCATTCAGTCCATGGGATACGTCTACGTCTATAACAATACATCTCGGTAGCATCGATCTTCTTACGTTCCGCCTGCCTGAGAGTCCACGATTCGCAGCCATACGTCAATATTGGGAGTACCAAACAGTTGACTAGCCGGTTTTTGGTGGCTCTTGAAATCTGGCGGTCTTTCCAGATCTTGGTCAGTCTCCCAACAGCTACCTTTGCCATGTTGCACCTACGCTTCACCTCTTCTTCCGATGTGCCTGTATTTGTCAATAGTGATCCCACGTATGACTTAACGACTTCAAAGCGGTCGATATGACTTATATTTGGATGGTTGTTATGTTGCCTATCAACTATCATAATTTTGGTTTTTTGCGTATTTAGTTCCAGACCGAGCCGATTGCTTTCGTTTTCTACCCTATTTACTAAATTGATTAACTCTTCTTGACTGTTAGCGAGTAGTGCTGTATCATCTGCAAAGCGTAGATTATTTATTTTTTGGCCATTTATTGAAATGCCTCCTTCCCATGTTTCTAGCGACCTTCTCATTATGTATTCTCCGTATATGTTAAATAGTTGAGGAGACAATATACACCCCTGTCTGACTCCTTGTTCGAGGGAAAATTCCTTTGAAGCTGAATCCAGTATTCTAACTGATCCTGTAGTGTGCTGATACAACTGAATGATAAGTGAAATAAGGTGTTGCGGTACCCCCACTTCCTTTAAGATTTTCCACAGGTGATGCCATCTGATTTTATTATCTACGAATCTATGAATACAATTATCTACAGAAAAATGGGGGGTGCAATTTAAAAAAACTTAAAGCTTTATCATATTTTTTTTGTTATGCCCCGTATACACTAAAATATTTTTAGTTTATGCCCCTTTGTAAACGAGGCAACATTTATATAAAACTTTTTTTCATATCTTCGACAACGATATTGGACTCCGTCGCACTAATGGGACTAAATACTACGACAAAAAGAGCTTGATCAACGAAGAGTTGAAAAAATGACCAAAGGCCAAAGTCTAATGTAGAGAGGGGAATGTGCACCGCAGTAATGCGTGAGCAGTTCCAGCGCAGTTTGTCAAGCAAATAGTGGATTTTTTTAGTCGGTGGGAATCCGACACACCTCGGTCGCTAGAACAACAGACTGTGTGGGCGTCTGTGAAGATTTTTTTGATCATCTAACTACCCAACTACAAACTACTTTTCCAACTACAAAGAGAGTATGTAAGGGAATCTACACCATAATTGGAAAAGGTTGAATAAGCTGAAAATGATGATGATATTCATAGTTAAATTAATTGTAAAATAGAAAACAAATTTCTTGCAGTAGAGGTATATAATAAAATTATGTAAGGATTCTTGCCACTTAACTGCTAATATAGAATTAAATTTCCACCTAGAGAAGAGAGAAAGAATTAAATTTCTATATTAGCAGTTAAGTGGCAAGAATCCTTATATAATTTTATTAAATGTAAAGTTTAGTTAATATTTTTCACTTTAACACCAATGAGTAAGAATTTATGCCGTCTCCTCCATTGTTTAGTTTAGTTTACATATTATTTGAAAAACAAGTATCACAATAAAGAAACTTACATTGGCAGGCTGTTATAAAATCATTCTCCTCCTTCATCCCATCGGACTCCTTCGAACGCCCACCCAGATTTGGAGGAGGCATTCCGTACATAAGAGGAGGAAAGTGCGACTGCTTCTCCACGTTCTGCCTCATGTCACTCCCGCCTTTTCTACTATCCACTCCAGGAGGCAGAGGAAATTGGGGAGGCAAACCAGCGTACGGCAAAAACGGACGACTGGGCATCATCATATTGGGTGGCAGAAGACGGGGAACAGTCGCGGCTACTGGCTGATCGTTGATGTTCTGCTGTTGACTTGAGGGCGTATGAGCTGCTGATTCCATTGGCCCACCTGATTTCGGCTTGGAAAGGTTCAACGGCGTGTCCGGATCGCTCGGAGGAAGGGAAGGTGATGAGGGGTGTTGTTGAGGACTTCTACGTTCGCTCGAATTGACGGTTAGTTGTTGTGCACTGGACTGTTGCTGCTGGTGCTGCTGTTGTTGTTGTTGCTGTTGTTGTCTATGCTGTTGTTGAATTTGAGCTAAGTGAGCCGTTGCTGAGATCCAGTTGGGCATTTGATGCGGTGGCAACATCTTTAAAAAACAAAATTAATATACAGAGTGTTTCAAAAAATCGTGGGGAGATTCCTAACGTAAAAATAAGATTTATTTTTCATATCAACTTAGGTCCGATTGTGCTTTGTTTGGTAGCTACATGGTGTTTAAGTCTTAATAATCTTTCGATTTATTATAATTTTCTTCCAAGTAGTTTTAGTGATTCGACTGAAATTTTGAGGGTAAAAGTTACTATAAGTGCTACATATTTTAATGCTAAAAAAGTGTCGAAAAATTCATCACGGACTTGGATATGGGTGATCACTAGAATATTTTTCTAAAAAGAACATGTGCTCCACAGCCTTTCTTCTTTTGATATCAAAATTGTGTAGGCCAATTAAAATTTATCTCTTGATATTTTGTCGAATTCGGCCTCCTTGATGAGATAAACGCAATTTTATTAATCACAATTAATAAAACTAAAATAAAATGAATACATTTTATATTTTACGTTAATTTATTATGAAATATTATTATTATTAGTTATTATTACTATTAGTCCAACCTACAGCAGTTTCAAATAAAAAAGAAGGGTATGTAAGATAATTAAATAAAATCTAATTTTAAAAAGTTCAACATCCTGTAACTCTAAATTATACCCACGTTTATAAGATTTTTTTTCATACTTTTTGATGATTGACCAAAGGGTACTTATTTAAAACTTATACAAGTTAATGATATTAAAATTTTTAAAAGCTTGCTATTTAGACTTGGATCAATAATTAATGATGGATCATTCAAAAAAGGCAAATTAAAAATTTCGTGTATCTCATCAAGAACGCCAAAATCAACAAAATATCAAGAGACAACTTTTAATCGGCAATAAACTGCTTACACTATTTCGCTAACAAGAGAAGAAAACTCAGTGGCGTACATGTTTTTTTTTAGAAAAATGTACCAGTGATAACCTATATGGAGGTCCCTGGTCAATATGTCTACACTTTTTTAATTTTAAAATATGTCGTATTTATAGTAACTTTTACTCTCAAAATTTCATTCGGAACTTTAAAAGTATTTCGAAGAAAATTTTAATAAATCGAAAAAATATTAAGACTTTAACACCCTGTAATTACGAAACAAATTTTTTTTTTAAATGGAAATCATAGTTGGCCATGACTTCATAAAAAGCGCCATTTTTTAAGCTTTTTAGTGATATAAGCTATAAGATCTTTTCTTCGAAAAATTACTGAGTTATAGCCAATTCTTATCATTTTTAAATAATTTCACTTAGTTAGCCATGGAAACAAGTTCAATCGCCGATGCTCTCAGAAATGTTAAGCTGTCACATCCAAACTTTGTAAATTATAATAAACAAAAATTGTAAATATGAATTTTTCAAATGAAGAAAAGCGTGTAGGTACTCGCGCATCAATAGAGTGATTCTAACATGACTTTCAGTATGACACACCACCCCCCACCCTTCATAATGAAAGAAATTTTAAAAATTATTTATATCATAAAAGGGCCTCCTCGATCACCTGACCTATCCATTTTAGAATTTTTTATGCGGTATAGTTAACAATAAGGGTTTACAAAAGAACTTAGAATTAAGAGAGGCACTCGAAGTGGCGGTACGAGAAAAGTTTAATTAAATCGACCGGTCCTTCTGTGAGAATAAGTAGTAATTCAGTTTTAAAAAGATGGCAATTTGGCAATTCAGCTTTGAAAAGAACTCAAAACAATGGCGGGTTTTTTGAACATTTTCTAAAATAACTTAAAGTGTATGTAGTGATATTATTTTTTTAAGTTTTAGTTTGTGTAATGTAAATTGTAAAGAACCGTTTAGTAATATATTCTGACTTTTTATAAGTTATAAATCATAACAGAATAAGAATACCATGCAATCTAAGTGAAATTAGTCAAGAAAGATAAGAATTGGCTACAACTAAATTTAACTTTTCCAACATGTCTTGAAAACCGTTCTCTAAAAACGTAACATTCACCGGTCAACGTATCCTCGAAAATGTATGGCCAAGAAAGGTGGAACCAATAATCCTACACGCTTTTCTTCATTTGAAAAATTCATATTTACAAGTTTTGTTTATATTAATTTATAAAGTTTGGATGCGACAGTTTTACATTTCTCAGAGCAACGACGATTGAACTTGTTTCCATGGCTAACTAAGTGAAAATGTTTAAAAATGATAAAAATTGGCTATAACTAAATAATTTTTCGAAGAAAACATATTATAGCTTATATGGCTAAAAAGCTTAAACAATGGCGCTTTTTATGAAGTCATGGCCAACTATGGTTTCCATTTAAAAAAACATATGTTTGTGTCATATATCAAAAATGACGGGCTTTAGAAAAAAACGGAGGACACGGTCTCATTAAGGATCCATTTTCTACAACTTTTATCTGAAAACTTTTTGTCTAAAATAGCTTATAATGGAATTAGAGACAATTTTTAAAATAGCCGAAATTTGTTTTTTTCGAAATATCTAGTAAGCCATGAACTTTTTCAAAAATCTGAAAGGCGAAAACTTATGACCTCACAAAACTGCAATTCTTTTCCCATTTAACCGACTCTCTATCTCCAGTAGTTTCCGAGATAGCCATAGAGAACATCGTAGGAAACTCACCCTGTATATACGTTTTTGGAGATAATTAGCCCTTTTTAATAAAATTTAAAAGGCAATTTACTTACATGGTTTGTCAGGGGACTTTTCGCCACGACAGGCGGAATGGCGGAATTGTGCAATCCTCGAGACAATTGTTCGAAGAAAGGTAGAAACATGACATTTTGTGGTCCAACATGACCTGCTCCAGAATATTGCGCTGAGATCTGTCCCTGCAGTTCCTGTAATCTCTGCTGCTGTTGCAGCAGTTGCTCGTGCTGCCTTCTTTGGACTTCGAGCTGCTTATGCGTCTCACTAATAACTGGTGACGTACTGGCCGACTGAAAATAATAATAAAATCAATTAAAAAAAAGAACAAAAAAAAAGAAAAAAAAAGAAAGAAATTATTTTTTTTGTTTATTGAAAGCAATAATTGAGAAATTATTCGATCCTTATGATTTATAAATAAGAAAAAATATGTACATCGAACATTTATGCGGACCCATGATGATAATAGCTCTAATTAGGTGTATTTATAACCGAATGAAATGTAATAATAACACTTTATGATAATTTATTGAAATCATCAATCAGCTGTGTAATAAGCGATAATAGATGTATAATAAATTTAACGCTTTTTTTTAAATTTTATTTATGTAATTGATTGTTTTAACATACGGGTAATTAAACGCATCGTATATTCCAGTTATAAACAGCTATATTAACAATGTAAAGGTACCTTCCTATATTTCTTCCGTTTGTTGAAACTGACACTTGCGTTACGTTAACCTCGATACCAGATCACGAGGGTCACAAGAATAACCAAAAGGCAGATGACATGACCAAACAGGGCTCATCAATATCATTCATAGGCCCAGAACCCAGAAATGGGTGGGTAGCAAATCTCTCTAACAAATGTTTGGAATGGTGGAGAAATTCACCAGGACAAAAACAGGTGAAAAAATGTATAGTAGAACATTCGTCAAAATATGCGGTAGCCTGATAAGCAAAGTTAGAAAGACAGTCAAAGCTGTAGTCGGTCTACTAACAGGGCATTGTAACCTGAATAGACACCTAAAGCTAATATGATTGGCCCACGAAGCCAGGCGCAGGTTGTGTCAATCTGAAGAAGAAATGATAGAACACATTTTAGACAGCCTAGCAAATGTGCGGTTTTTTGTAGTAGGCAATGATAGGCCATTGACATAGAGCTATATGGAGTGTTCAGTCTTATTTTTCTGTCCTCTTCTGATACTTTTTAAAAAGTTTAGGATTGGGGAATATAACCTAAAAATCAGAAGATTATAGGATTGGGGAATGTAACCTAAAAATCAGAAGAGGACCGTAATAAATCTAAAAAGTTTGCAGTGGATCTGGCCGATAGCCACCTCAAAGAATCTAATCTAATCTATGAGACACTTTGCATGGTATATGCAAAATTTATCTTCTTCTTACAGTGCCATACTCTATACAGAGCGTCGCGCGTCGGCTACCTCTCGCATGTACACGTGATGTGTGTCATCAGTGTTTCACAAGTACACGGGACCTACAGTTTATCGCCGAATCCGAACGGCACTATTTGAGAGGCTGTAAACACTATTGAGAGGCAAAATTTATATCATTGTTTAAAGTTGCTTGCATATTTCGACCCCAGAAATATGTCAATGATTTTTTTTTCGTGAAGAAATGTTGAAAAATTTGAATTTTTAGAAAAAATGTACAGGGTGGGTCAAATTCGACGCTTTTAAATGGAAACACCCTTTTCTATAGGAGATAGGCGAAAACTAATATCGGTGTCTGGAGCTCAATTTTCATCAGAAACATGATGGTGAAAACCGTACATCAATATCTGTTACCGTTTCGGAGTTACGGGGTGTTTTTCAAAAATGTGCATTTTTAACAAATCGCTGTAACTTTTTTGATATGGAAAATTTTGTATTTCTATGAAAACATTTCCAAAGCACCTTTTTACGTAGAATTTAATGGTTTAAGTATAATTTTTTTAAAATTAATAATTTAAGAGTTATCAACAGAAAAATTTATTTTTTATTTGGGACACCCCCTATATTTTTAATTAACTGAAAAGAATTTAAAATTACCTTTCCAAAAATATAGCACACTTGATATTTTGTTATAATCCCCTTCGAAATACAGAATTTTTTAAAAGTTCGCCACTTCTAACTAGTAGGCTTTGGACCCCTTATTGATGATATGCCCTTAATGGAACTCGAAAACATATTTTTCCAGCAAGGCGACGCACCGCCTCTGAACGCTGAAGTTATCAGCAAATTTTTGCAGCCAATTTCAAGAATAATTGAAGAGCTAACCAAGATCCCAGCCGTTGGCCGTCGAGGCCCCCTGACATAGTGCCCATGGATCTAATCCTATGGATATATTTGCGGGAGAATAAAGGTTAATTATTCTTAAGTAAAGACCTAATTTAAGCCTTAATCTAGACAAGAATTAGAAATACTTAGCAGTTATGAGAGAGTATCTTTCACCCCCACTGAGTTAATGAATACCGCGAGAAATGTTCAAAAACTGCCCGGTCTGTCCATAACAGAAGACTGTCGATAAGTCAAACACCTGTAGCAAAATCTCATGTGTTGGTTTGCTATTTATTTTTATTGTTATTAGATATAGTTTAAATGTGTTGATGTTTTGGTTTAATATATTGTAAATTGTTATAAAATTCTGCATCTCTCATAGCAAATATTATTTTCGTTTTAATTGATGTAATTGATGCTCACAGCTAGAATTTTTTTGCATTACAGCCGGTGCCGTTCAAAGCCTACTTATTTAAAGCGGGCGAATTTTTATATACTCTATATCTCGAAGAGGAATCGAGCAAAATATCAAATATGTTATATTTTTGGAAACGTAATTTTAAATCCTTTTCAATAAATTAAAAATATACAGGGTGTCCCATATAAAAAATCAAATTTTCTGTTGATAATTCTTAAATTATTAATTTTAAAAAAATTATACTTAAACCATTAAATTCTACGTAAAAAGGTGCTTTGGAAATGTTTTCATAGAAATACAAAATTTTCCATATCAAAAAAGTTACAGCGATTTGTTAAAAATGCACATTTTTGAAAAACACCCTGTAACTCCGAAACGGTAACAGATATTGATGTACGGTTTTCACCATCATGTTTTTGACAAAAATTGAGCTCCAGACACCGATATCAGTTTTTGTCTATCTCCTATAGAAAAGGGTGTTTCCATTTAAAAGCGTCGAATTTGACCCACCCTGTACAGACACATAATAGCATTTATAGGAAAGAAAACAGAAAAAATCTAGTATTTAATTTATGTAATTTACCTTATAATTGGTTTTATTCAAAAGGTATAAATATGATAAGACCTTGGTTAGGATTTGTGTTACAATGAGATTGTTGTGAGTTTTGAAAAGTAGATTCAAAAATAGTTCTTGGAATAAGACAACTTTAGGGATGCAGTTTCGGAGAGCAACGTAGCTATGTATCTGGATTACCTGTGCAAAGATCCTGCTCTAGTGCAAAAAAATGTAAAATCAAGTCAAGTACAAAGTCTAGAGTGCAGGTTGTGGATAAGATTTCACTATGATAGTAGAGTTCACTCAGTGTCTAGAAAGAGCAGATGTTGGCCACTTATTTTTTTAAATAAGATTAATTTTGAAGAACTTAATGCAATCGAATTTTCTAAAAACCTACCTTCTTCAGAATTCTTTCTGAAAAGTATCCCTGAAAGATTCGTTTGGCAATACATTCTAAAAAGAATAAAAACTCAAATTATTCCAAGAAATGTATAGAAACGAAGAATTATTCTTTTGCATATCGATTAATTATCAAGATTCAAGATATACTAAAATATATGATTTTGAAACATTACATGTGAAAAAAGATCCAAAGCTCGCAAAGGATGTTGTTATTTATATCACTGAAATTAAGAAAAAACCAGTAAGCTGCCCCAAGTGGACCAAATTTATATCAACAATAGCCCATCAAACGGGACTAAATCAGTTTCTAAATCCGAAAATTCAGGCAATTATTATCTAGTTGCAATTTAAAATTCTACAAGTGTACAAAATTCTAGAGTCTACAATAATTGTTATAATTTACATAGATCAGTATAAAAACACTAATTCACTACAATACACCAAAACTTGATTAGCGAAACGCGCGTCCACTGCAAAAGTAAAAGTGTTTTGGTGTACCTATTGTGGCAATTAAGGTTTAATTTTGCTGTTGTAAAACCAAGGGTTCCAACCCCAATTGTAGTTTACATAGATATTAGTACATAATTATGTGTTCTCTATAATAATTACTAGGGTATGGTAGGATATTAAGATCGGCGAAAAAGAAGCTTTTTTTTAATTTCACTCAAAATTAGTTATTTGGGTCATAAATGACACAGTAGCTAGCGAAACGCGGTTTTTAATATAAGATTAGGAATAATATTTGCAACAAAATTTGTAATAACATCAAAATCAGTCAAAGTCGCAGTTTTCGAGATATTAACATATTTTAGTATGGGCCGCTATACGTGCCTCCCGGCGCCAATTTTTTTTAAAATGTGCCTCATCAAAAATTCATGGGGGTATTAAAATACCCCACTCAAGTAGTTACGTAAAAAAGGTGGCTGGGGTAACGGAAGTTTAAATATTATTGTGTTCAAGACGTTCTTCATAGTACTTTAATCAATCCGCTTCTTTTTCAAAGTCACGAGATAGACGAGTCCAATTTGAAAAAGTGGTTGTCGAGTTTGGACTGTCGTTTTTTGTCGCCATCGCTGCTGCTGTTGCGGATTTAGCTCTTCTTTGGCCATTCTTGTACTCGGCGAGACGGGTAATTAGCCGGCCAGCGGAAGTGATATATCATGCAGCAATAATAATAATGACTCGTGTACCGCGCGAGTGTCGGGCGGCAGTTTTGAGTTTTTGCTCCTTTTTCCTAAGAAGATCCTGCCAAATTACATTTGTCGCAGGATCCTGGATGCGATATCCGGTCGGGGGATGTCCTGTTCGTTTTGTTCTGACGAATTTTCCTTGAATAATGTTAGTGGAAAGGCGAGTGTGAAATTATTCACGTTTGTTTTACTAAACAAATATTTCCATTACCGGGTGCATCTCAAAAGTGGCTCACCCCTATAACTTTTTTTTTCAGTTAAATAAACGATATTTGGTATGTTAAATAACATAAATTAGGATTGATTGATGTATTCAAATGAAGACTAAAGGGAAACAACGATCTAAGTCCCATTTTCTTACTTTTGAGATAAATGATTTTGGAAACTTTAAAGACTAAAGGAAAAGAAATAATAAAATGTAGCGAATCGTAAGAGGTTTTTATCAATAGTTATATGTATAGACATTAACTGATTAACAGACAAAACAAAGAAAAATAATTTGTAGCAAATTTGTTAGATAAAATAAAACTCGTATTCGAAAATCGAATTCGAAAGCGAAAATGTCAAAAGTTGACATATGATATGGCATTCTTTTCTGAATGTCATTTTCTATCGAATAAACTAAAATAATACCGAGGTTGCCATTTAAAAATCAAAAGTTGTAGTCATTTCCGGTGAAACAGAAAGTGACCAAAATCAATTGAATACGTCAATCAACCCTAATTTATGCCATATACTAACATACCAAATCTCGTTTTCTATGTAAATATGTATACCACATTAAAAATAAAGTTGTATATTGTTAAAACAATAATTACTGTTACGCCAATGGCAAACAGACGTGTAACCACAGAGTTAATTGACAAGAGCGATCAACTCAGTAACCATCAAATCGAAGTTGGTCAAAGAATACTTAGAGAAGCTGATCAAATTAGGCAAATAAAATCAAAACAAAGTCCTACTCTGGATGCCAGCCCACCATGTAATAGAAAGCAAAGGATCTGGCTAGAAAAGGAGCGAACATTTCCCTTCAAATGGACCAAAACCGTTCTACTTCCCAAGTTAAAGCAGAATTCAAGAAACTGCATGACTCATCCGTAACCTGGAGTAAAAATCCTACAGAAATATCTAAAATGCGGTCTAAGACACTCGAAGAAGTTCCTCAGAATTTACGACCGAGATACATGAAAGAATTTCCTTGATTCAAGGAAGGGTAAACTTCGGATTGTCATGGTTTTTTTAACAGGAAACTGTGTTCTCAATGAACACATCAGAAGATTGAAGCTAAGAAACAACGGCAAATGCAGTTTTTGCGATTAAAGGGTGAAACACTAGAACATCTCATCACCGAGTGCCTCGCGGTGACCAGAGGGAAACCATTCATACCATAAACTTTGGTACGACTGATATCGAAGATGGAGCCTCCGTAAAATTGTCTCAGATACTGGCTTTGTCAAAGCCCTGAGACTGTATGATGAGTTAAGAAAGGGGGACACAATATATCTATAAGGTCCCCCTCCTAGACAGTCTACAATCTACTGTTAGGCCAATGGCAAATAGACGTGATAGGTTCGTGTAACGATAGGCTATTCATTTTCCTTATTCCTTATTATTAATTTCCAATTATTAATTAAAATAAATATTTTCTTATAAATCACGTATTCTTAATTGACGTAAATGCATAAATATGTAACTAATTAAAGTACATGATGTTCTCTTTGATTATTGTTTTAATCCCGACATATTAATACTGATACTTTATTTTATGTGAACCGGTATATTTTTATACTTTCAAGAAATGATTTACTTCACACAAAGCTTGCTCTAATTAAGAAGTAATATTTTTATGTTGCAGATTATTATAATTATTAATCACTCTGTAGGTTTGTTTTTTGGTATTACCTTATTAGTCATCAGTTTTAATCATCTGCTGATGATGCTAACATATGGTTAGCAAAAGTAAAAATGTTTTGTGTCCCCGCTTCTTCAGCTATAAATTATGATATAGTCTCAGGGTTTTGACAAAAGCCAGTATCTGAGATGCTTTTACAAAGCTTAGTTCTCCATCTCCGATATCAGTCGTACCAAAGTTTACCTATGGCATGGATGGTTGTTCTCTTGGCGCACTCAGTGGTTCGGATCGCTCTCAGGGGTCGGGTAAAGCGGGTGTGTGGCCGAAGGAAATATATAATATATTATATTTCAGAAATCTGGCTAAGGCTTGATTAAGATTTGCAGAGCTTCAGCATTTGTCATAAAATAACGAACAATTTGTCACTGTAATTACAAAACTTCAATCTATTTCTGTATTGAAACGGAATTTTAAATGATATCTTTATTTTCGATAAAATTTAGTCCAAACATAAGAAATATTTTGTTGATGTTTGACCATCAAAATCCTAAAAATAAAGAAGTTATGTAAAAATCTGCTACAATACGGATAGAGTATAATCCTTTATCTTTAATTTCCTTCTTCATTTGTGTAAACATACCTAGCCAGTTTTACATAAAACGTTAAATACGGATAATGTTACGGATGGAGTCTTCCAGGTTCTTGAGTTCCACTCTAAGTTGGTTTACACTTGGGAAGCAGAACGGTTCTGGTCTAGTTAGTGTGTTCTGGTCCAGAGTGTTCGCTCGTTTCTTTTTATCTTTTCCGAGGGGCAAGGGGAAAGACACCACCTACCTGCTGAGCCTTATCCAAGGTCAGAACTTCAATGTAAGAACATTGAGTTGACGAGTCATCAATTCGAGGGAGGAGGGTCATGGTCAGGTCCTCACAATAGGAATTGACCTCAAACCCAAGGAGGCAATAGAGAAAGAGGGACATATCCTCTATTACAGATACGGGACAACACCGGTATCAGGTCTAAGGAGAGACCAAGTTAAAGAGGTGGAGAAAATGGAGACAGATCCTCCAGCCTCCACCTCACGGGTGCCTCAGCCGGAGACAAGTTCCTCGACTGTGAAGAGCGGCACGGAGGGCCAAACTCCAACCCTGGAAGGGTGTGTACCCTCGGAGGCAGAATTGTTGTTAGAGGAGGATAGGAAATACCCTATCACCTCTACAACAGAGATATGATGGGTTAATTATAGATTGCGTGATGACTCAAGGAAGGGGCGCACAATAGATCTTTAAGGTCGCAGTGATTAACCCCCCCCTCTCTTACTCATTCTACATTCTACAATTTATCTTTTTCATTACCTTCTATTCTTTGGTAGGGTGGCACCCAGATAAGGAGGCTTTATTTTCTTTGTGTAATTTATTCAGCTTCCCTAAGCATTCTTTGACCAACTTCGAATTGAGGGTTACTGAGTGATTGCTTTTAATTCTGCTTGATTATTGGATAAGACAGGAATTTTTCTTGTTTCCATAATAATTCCTATTTAAGTTGCACGCATCTTTCGAGAGTGTAGATTTCTGCTTGAAGGATTCTGGGGTGCCCTTGATGATGCTAACATAGTTAGCGAAAGGTAAAAAAAGTAAAATGTTTTGGCGTATTGTGATGAACTAATGGCTTATTTTGCAATACAAGCCTTACACTAGCCCAATTAATCTCAAACTGTAGTTTTGCACCCATTTCTATATTATTTTAAATGTACATTCCTAAAATAAACGTAAAACAACATTGTATAGTGTCCCTGTTCGAAATCACAAGCCTGCGAGCTCGTTGAAAGTTTGAAACGAACCGTTTTTCTTTTCTTTCGTTTCTATTTCTGCGACGAAATCATTATTCGCGCTTGATAGTGCGCCTAACAACCGGCAAATGCACTCGGCATAAGCGTAAAGACGTTTATTTCCCATAAAAATAATGGTTTTCGTTGAAAGATATAAATTTAGATATGCTTTTGTAATTTCAGCGATGCTGTATGATTTGTAAACGCGCTCGGTTCGATTCAAAGTATTTATTACTAAACCGATGATGAATTTATTGTTTATAAGATATAAAAAATTTACTACACAATTTACAAGCATGTCTCACCGAGAATAATTTTAAGAATAAAGACGTACATATTGAAGTTCATATATATACAAATATAAGCTTTTCTGATTTTGGTTGCTTAGAAAAGGTCTAGAAGAAATGGAATAAGCATGTAGCATATTTTTGTAGCAAGTTTTTCTGGTGCTTACATGACCTTCCTATTGGTTATTATTATATTTAGAATTAAGTTAGCTTTAATTTATTATTTATATTTTCAATTTATCTAATATAATGTAAAACTTTAAACTTTCCCTCTGTAAGTAATTGCTTTAGTAGAAATTTGAAATAATGGAAACAGCTATCAAGAGATCATGAGCATCCTTTAAGCTTCATTCAGAACCTCGTAATTAGTGGAATAAATTAGTGGTGTCAATTAGCGTAGAAGTTTGTTCCTCTAATTTTAATGTAAGCATTCAGAACGTTAAAATTAGTGGTAGGAATTTCCAATTAGTGGAAAAAGTTAACAAACTAATATTTAATTAAATTAAATAAATAAGTTTGCCACTAATTATACTTCAAAATTTGCGAAGAATGTCATTTTCGTCTTTGATTATATCATCCGTCAAGAGAAAATGTGATAAGAAATCAAAACTTATATACTATTGATTTATAAGTTAAATATTAGGATTTCTCTATGGGTACAACTGATTATCGTGAGCTGTTGCTAGGATATTCTATTAATTTTAATTGTATTTTTTAAACACTGTGAATGATCGTAAACTAACTAAAATCATAAAGTGTAATTGAAACCACTAATTTATTCCACTAATTGCGAGGTTCTGAATGAAGCTTTAATATGGTTAATTTAAATTCTTTATGAAACCATGCCAGTTGATTTCCCAGATTTTAATTCAAAGCAATTAGCACTATGTTTGGGAATACATTTTAAAATACACAACTGTTAATACCGAATGGTAGACAACAATTTGTTTGCCAACGATCTTCAATGAAATAAGGAAAGAGAACAAAAAACGTCGCATCATTCTTCATCATGACAATGTCAGCTCACATAAAGCACGACAAACAACTAAATACTTGAAGGAGAAAATCATATATATACATCTTATTTATTAATGTTCCCAAATCCAAAAGTTAAAAATAAATAAAAAAAAAATTCCCCAAAAAATTCCAAATTTTATTTTTTTTTTGCAAAAAAAACTCATGTGTTTCTGGGGTCGAATATACTACTCCTAAAAATATTTGCACTTATTTAATACTCACCCTGTATATAGTTAAGTACCTGGGCATACGAGGCTTTGGGCCTTAAGCTAAACATCGACAAAACCAAAATCATGTGCACTCCCCCGGAAGATTATAACAATGCTGTAAAAATCGGAGAGACACTATTGGAATATGTAGCGGAATTTAATTACCTCGGCAGTTTGATTTCGGAAAAGGCAAATACCGATTCTAAAAGACAGGGTTTTCTACAATCATGAATTGAGTACAAAAACGAAACTGGCAGTGTACCGAGCAATTATAATCCCCACCTTTTTATATGGGAGCGAAACCTGGATGCCGTACCGCCGACGATGAAGGCATTAAACAAGTTGCAACAGAGACACCTTAGACAACTCTTAAGAATCCGGTGGTTCCACCATGTCTCAAACGTATCGGTCCTTGAAAAAGCTAACTGCGAGAGTATTGAAGTAATGGTTACAAAATCCCGCTTAAGATGGGCTGGTCACGTATGCAGAATGCAAGAAAACCGCATACCAAAATCTCTCCTTTACGGTGAGCTTGTAGACGGTAAGAGGAGGCCGGGTGGACAACTCAAAAGGTACAAGGACATTTTCCACGAAAACTTAAAGGGGATTAGGGGCATGCAGAATAATTGGGAAGAAGCAGTTCACACTAGAACTCAATGGAGAAGAATTGTAAACTCAGTTAACAGTGACAACCAAAAAGTAAAGATGCAACAAAGCAATGAGATTTTTGAATGTTCGGAGTGCGGTAGGCAAATAACATCACGTATCGGGCTTTTCAGTCAAAGAAAAGCTCATGAAAGAAAACGCCTTGCGTGACCATCTTTTGATGCGTGTCGAATACTCGTCAGCGAGTAATGACAGTATGTATGTATATAGTTAAGTAGTTGAAATACAGGGTGAATCTTAAATAAGTGCAAATATTTTCAGCGCTCGTAGATTTTGATAGAAGAAGCATATTTGCTCTTTACCAAAAGAAAACCAAGAAAAAACTCCAAAAGAAAATTAATTTTTACTAAAATTTTGGCGTAAAGTTGACTTAAACGATCGATGATATTCAACATATAATTTAACATACAAACTGATAGCGATGTTTATTTCGAACCCATCTAGAACGATTTTTTTTCTATAGTTTGGTATTATTAATTTTGTTAATTATATTTCCAACTTTTGTTTAAATTATTTCAGTATAAAGCATTATTAAACTATAATTTTATATTATATTATTATTATATAGTATATATTTGACTATAATTTGCAAAAAATTATAGGTATTTCGTTACATTTTCTCTCTAATTACCTACTTCCTTTTAATAATAAATTAGTTACAATTATATATATTTAAGCAACAATTATTATGCATTAAAACCATGCCTTTGCTTTTGGTGCTAATTATCAGACCTATAAAATGATGTTTATGATTTATGTAATATCACTGTCTGTGAAAAATCATATTATTATTGTCTGTTGGGCAGTTGCTCTAGCAGATATGGTTTTAAGTCCAAAAGTTGATATCTACCATGATCAATTAAAGCAACAATAGCCGATACTGCAGAACTTAAAACCATCTCTACTAGAGTAAATGATAGTGACATTACAGAAACAATCAACACTATTTTATAAGTGTCTTGATGAGAACCCAAAATCAATGCTAAAATTGCTGTAAATCGTTACTGATTATTCAAAAGCGAATAGCTCCAATAAAAATAAAGCTATTGAAATGAATCAAAAAATAAACTGTCGAGAAAAGACGAACCTAATTTATGATGTCAAAAAACTCACAGATATCAATTTTCAACTAAATATTGACGTTACATCAGAAATTATTTGGATAACATCGAAACAAAAATGTAACTTCTACACCCTGTATCTCTCAAACTAAGCATTCTAGGACATACATTTTTACGAACTTTTTTACTTATTTTTATCTGCAGAATATGCTGCCGAAGTTTCCGGAATACAGTTCGAGCCACCCTGTATAACAAAAATAAGTCTGATGATTCTTAAGTAAAGGGTAATTAAATAACACAGAAAGTGTCTTTTCGAAACCATCAACGAATACAAGTTGATCCACTTTGTCGTCCAGATGTACGAAAATCGGAGACTCGAGGGTTAAATATAAATGCGCCGAGGATGCTGGAAGTGTGCACATTGAAGGTGCAATGAATGGAGTATAAAGTTGGATCGGTGCCTGCAAACATATATTTAGGTGCAGTGGGCGAGCTGGCAACCTGCGAATATTCGGCTGCAAAAAGAAGAGATGGAAACTGGAAGAGGGAAAAAGGAAGAAGACGGCCGACTGAAGAGGAATGTTACACAGATGAACAATTCTTAAGCGTCGTCTTCCCTTGGCCGAAGCGCAGAAGCGCTCCTGAAAACCGATATTATTTATAGATCGCGGTGAGAATATGTTGGTTTTCTCGCTTAATGCGTTTTTGGCGAGTGTCGCCTTTTGTCCAGCGGTATTTCGGGATAGAACGAAAGATACCTCTTTAGCAGAACGTTCGGAATTTATATACAGACTTCATACAAAATAGGCTTCTTAAATCCCATTATCTATTGCGTTAAGAGTCTATTACGCTGTATTATTTGGGTCGTTCTCAGGGGTCGGGTAAAGCGGGTGTGTGACCGAAGGAAATATATGTTATATTTCAGAAATCTGCATGAGGCTTAGCCCGATCCTGTCGTGTTAATCCACACCAAAATTCCAAACACACCTGCTTCGATTAAGGCTTGATTAATGTTTAAGGTTTGCAGAGCTTCAGCACTTGCCATAAAGCAGCGAGCAATTTGTTACAAAACCTTTATAAATTATATATCACTGTAATCACAATCTCTATTCTTAGATTAATTTATTAGTAAATGTGCTACAATACGGATATAGTATAATCCTTTACCTTTAATTTCCCTCTTCATTTGTGTAAAAATACCTATCCAGTTTTACATTAAACGAACGCTTATTTTGCTACCGACTAGTGAAATGGGCTCTTAAGTACACTACGTCGCATCGATCCGTTCTGAGGAAGGGAGGAAACAACAATCTCTGTTAGCGAGCAATTGAAAAACTTCAAACCAAATCAGTTTTTTTTTCAACAGTTTTCCACGTAAATGAGACATAATCTTTATAAAAATGAAAAAATTAAGAAAACAATCAATAATAAATTAATAGAATCGCGTAACTATTTTACCGCTAACGACTGCACTGTTCTCCAAGATCGGTCTACTACGATTCTCGCAAAAAATTAGATGTTGCATCCCGTTAATAAAAATTCGACACATTTGCAAGTGGCCAATGTAATGAGTGGGCGGAGTGTGTTTAGCGGCGACATACTCTTTCTCAGGGTGTCCCAGAAATAAGTGCAAGTATTTTAAGGGTTATCTCGATCTTCTTCTTGCGGTGCCGTGCCTGTCTTCAGGCGTTGGCGATCTCCATGACTATTTCGTGGAAGAGTTCTCTATCTTCTGCTGCATGAAACAGCCTCTCCACCCCCAGACCGGTCCAGTTCCGTTAGGTTTGGTATCTCGATAAAAGAACCATATTTTCTCTTTATCGTTTTTCAAATAAGTCCAAAATAACGGAGTTATTTTACTTTGAAAATTTCCAAAAAAAAAATATTTTTTACTAAAATTTTGAAAACCACTGGATCTTTTCTGGATTTTCTTTCTTGTAAATTTAATCTAGTACCTATGTTGCCATATTATCAAGAAATTATGTTTTTTAACTAAAAACTAAAAAAAATTCCAAAAATTTTTTTAAAAAAATTCCGAATTTTCAATTTTTTTTTGCGAAAAAAACCTCATAGCACTTATTTCTTCTACTTGCACTTATTTCTGGGACAACCTGTATAGGTAATATGTAGCCATCTATAAAATATATTGCTGGTTATTTAAATATGTTCTGTAATAACCAGTTCAGTAGTAACCAAATCATACTCCAATATTGTACCTTACAGATACACATTATATTAGAAATATTCTATTCTAAGATTAATATTAAAAGTTAACACATTATATTTTTAAAATTCATAATTTTTTTGCGGACAATCAGGTTTCCGCTTGGACGCTTTTCCAAATCCGGGCCGGACCGCCCCGGACGCTTTAAAAATCCGGACATGTCCGGGTAAATCCGGACGTATGGAACGTCCTAACCCTAACTACATTAGAATGTCAGAATAGATATACAATATATCAGACCACCACAGTAGAAGAGAACCACAACCTAATAACTACATTAGATTCTCTATTATGCAAGGTAAAAAAAGTTTAAAAATAAGATTTGATTATAATTAAAGATATAAAAGTTTCTGAAAATAACAAAAATAAATTAAGTTCTTATTCGCTTGGTTTCTTGTTATTTTCTTACATGTAAGAAGCAAAAAAAACACAAATAAATAATTGGCGTTTAAAATTAATTCATTAAACCCAAACTTTTTGGTTTATTTAATTAATAATGTAGGAAGTACATTCAATTTATTTTTAAATAAATTTTAAATAGTTTTATAATTAAATAAATAGTTTTGATATAAAGTTAATAAGAACAGACATTACAATAGAAACATTTATTTATTAATTCTTATTTTTGTTTTTGGTAGAAACAAAATAAATCCGACACTATTCATAATTAATAATAAATTAATTTTAATATATATTTAAAATATTTATTCCAAATACAACATAGCTTTTATATTAAGTATCAGTATCAGGAAATAAATCTTTTCTAATGGATATTTTTGAATATGGCGAATGCGCCGGGAAACTGAATAAAGTTCGTTTTAAGAGAAAAAGTAATTGAAAAAAATATGTAAGTAAGTAATATACTTCAATGCTTGTCTTTAAATTGTTTTACAAGGATGTAGAACAAAGTGTATATAGAAAACACTCACTGAGAATCTGGTTTTTATTTTACAATATTTTTTTAACTTTTCCTTTCAGTGGTATCCCGACATTTTTAAGAAATAAATCCACCACAAAAGTATGTATTATATTATCTAAAGTATTGTGAAGTCAATAAAAGAGTAAATTAAAAGTAAATAATTATAATAGGTACAAAAATATCTACAATACAACAGTCTCATTTACCACACGATCTAAAAATGTAATGATCTGAATAATTATTTTAATCGCATTGAATTTGGTGGTTAAAAAGCTCTAATGTATTAATTTCCTATAAAATTTATTTTTCGGTCATCTTACAAAACTTTTATAAAAAAAATTGTTTATAAATTATAAAATTGTTGAGGTAGCAAAAATAATTAATGTGATAATTATACAGGGTGGGTCTTAAATAAGTGCAAATATTTTTAGGGTTATGAAGCTTTTTTCGCGAAAAATAAAGTTGAAAATTTGGAATTTTTGGATTCCTAATTGTTAGGAATTTTATTTAATTTTCAGTTAAAAATCATAATATCCTGATAACTTGGCAACATAGGTTATAGAGTAAACTTACAAGAAAGAACTAACATGCAGTAAACTAACACAGAACAGATCATCCAGTGGTTCTAAAAATTTTAACAAAAAATCAATTTTTTTTAAATGACCAAACTAGATCGGTTATTTTGCACTTCTTTGAAAAACGGTAAAGAGAAAATATGTTTCTTTTATCGATATCGATCAATCCTGAAAATATTTGCACTTATTTCTGACTCACCCTGTATATCTGATTGAACGCGCGTATACCTAATACCCTTTAATACCAAGGTTAATACCCAATACTTATTTGTATTCACCCAAAAAATAATTATTAAGAAATTATTTTTAATAATATAATAAAATGAAATAATGTTTTACAATTAGTTGTTGACTAAAGTAGTTGTTATAGGTAAAGGAAGTAGATTTTATTTGAAATGTAAAATTATTATAGTGAGAAGTTTTAGTAAATGTGTCTGGGTATATGGCTAAAATTGATGAATATTGTCAAAATCCCTGTTATTACTTGTATATGTATTTGCTTATTTCATATGTTTGATGCACTACCCATACAGCCACGGTACGTACTATGTACCTGGTACGTAATATTGGGACGAACGTCAGGTCCCTGGTACGTACAAGTACGTACAGATACGTACTATGTACGTACCGGGGACGTACATTTTCCAACGCTCTGTACGTCACCGGGACGTCCCTGGGACGTGGCAAAATACGTACTATGTACGTCGCATGTACGTACATTCCAGGTACGTACATTTTATGTTTTGTTCCGGACCAAAACTGGACGTAAAATGATCGAAAGTATGTACAATGTACGTACTATAGACGTACAATGTACGTACTATGGACGTACATTTTTCAACGACGTATACGACCTAGGAATTTAATTAGAAATAATTCAATGGAAGTCAGCTTAAAATATTTATTAATATAAAAACTCAGGTACAGGGTCATCCCTTATGTCTTGATACACCCGTGAGTCTGGCTTCGGTCCGGCAACTACACCCTTAGCGCACTCTGTCTTTTATTGGATGTTGATAGATATTTTATTTTTTTATTCTCGAACTGCTTCTAACTAAAAATGCACAAAAAGAAATCTAAGTATTCAAATATCTAATTCTTGCCTCTGTTTTGAAAAAATTGTATGAGCCGATTCTCAATCATTCGAGGATGTGACGTGCTAGGTGAAATAGTCACATTATATTATTACACTTTAACTTACCTTGAAACAACGAGCAACGAAGGCAATGACAAAAGAAAACAAGGTGGAAGCCAAACAACCTACCGCCACCAAGACACATAACACAATCGAAAACTGGATCGGAGTAGGTGCGCACTCAGTGTATTGTTGTTTTTATTTTTTACGTTGATTAATAAAAGATGGAACTACACTGAGTGCGCACGTGCGCTCTGGGTCTGCCAATCGAAAACGCCATTAGAAACCGCCCGACCTCCGAATCCGACAAGACTCGAATGTGAACGAATAACTTAGCGGGGAATTTAAACTAGGACTGCATAATTTTCCTGTTAGGCTTGATTGCATAATATATTGCATTTTTAACCCATCATATTTCTTCAAAGGCTGTCATGCATTATGGTCATTGGATAATTTAGGAAATCATTTTTTATAGCTGTCGGGTTAGATTTATTAATAAAAAAGTAGAGGTAGGTTAGAGTGACTTGAATTAACGTTAGCCTAGAAAAGATCCACTGATCCAGTCCATTCATTATTATTGGGTATATCTGACCAAAATAATCCAGTCATGATATTCAAATTAAATAACATTTTGTAATGCGTTTTCAAAAATTTTCAAGATACGTACGTAGTACGTACTCATATGTACGTCCGTAGTGAAGTCCTACAATGTACGTAAATAGTACGTCCCTAATTGGTCCCGGAACGTACCGACGTAAAATGGACATAAAATGTACGTCCCTGGGACGAAGTGTGCTGTATGGATACCAACACAAAGGTATTAAAAAAAATAAAATGCATCACAAATAACATGCTTACATAAAATATGATAGATAATAGAATTTTTACAGTGGTTTTATCATAGAACTGTTTAAGATTAGAACTTTCAAAAATAAACTAATAAATACAAAATTTGGTTATTTCGTATACCTTATTATGCATCTTAACGCGTATTTGTAACGCTATAACGCTATTATACCTAATTAAAACAATGTCCGACTTTCAACTGTATCGGTTTGCTAGAAATATGTTTCTAAGATAAAATTACAGGCAAAAAATATCATGTTTGACAAATTGCAGTGCAGAAAATATGGAAATCAAAAAAAAATTACCTACATCGGAAGTAGGTAGAGATTTAAACCGTATGCCATTTCGGCACATTTACCAAACATATGGCGACCAGATGTTCGTGTAGAGCCGTGTCACCGTCGTTTACGAACAATACCAAACTTACAATGACATTGTTTCGCAATTTAGATTTTATTCGTCGCCTTAATGACATTTCTTTCAGCGTTGCAAAGATCATTAACACGACAGCGTAATTTTATTTTGTTAGAGTAATATACTCTGGTTACTCTAGCTAGAGTTACAGCGTTAGACGATTGTGAAAATTAGTTCATCGTATAGAGTTCATATCAAATAAACTTTTAGTCACGTGATTAAGCTTGACCGGCACAGCGTTGCCCACTTTTAGATATTTCCCTTAATCTAAGTATTTTACGGAACTAAAACAAATTAATTATAAATACACACACCGGAAAAATCTAGGGATATCATTTTATTAAAGTTAAAAATAAATCTTTTGAATAAACAACCACATATTTGTAGGCCGATTCTTTCTACTTCGATTGAAACGAAGTAGTACTACTAGTTATTTCTAAATTTGGGATATTTGCAGAAGTGTTTGTGCATTTTTTGTCAAATGTATAAAAAGCACCTAGCATCAATTGTTCGAATTTAACCTGTACTGGCTATGTTTTTATAACTGGCCAGAATTCATTCAAATAACTCTGTTGAGTATTTAGCGACATTATGGAGCGTAGACATCTTAACAGAGACGAAATGCTAAGGGCCATGGGTATGTTCGAAGCTGGAATGCGCCAAATCGACGTAGCTAGAGCATTAAATAAAACGCAAAGTGTAATATTGCGATTAAGTGCGCGCTACCGTGAAAGTGGTGATGTTGCTGAAAGGTACACAGGGCGACATCGCATTACTACCCCTCAGCAAGATCATTTTTTACAATTAAATGCTCGACGCCGACCGACTCTTACAGCACCATAGCTTAGTTTAATTCTCCAGGAAACACATAATGTAATGTCCTGACACTGCTCGCAATAGATTAAGAGAGGTCAACTTAAGAAGCAGACGCTCCTGGAGAGCTCAACCCTTAAGGAGAGGAAATCGAGAGGTACGATATTTGTGGGCTCAAGATCATGTTCAGTGGTCGAATGAACAATGGGCCAATGTTCTCTTTACGGATGAGTCACGCTTTGAAATTCATCCAGATTCGAGAAGGCTTAGCGTATGGAGAGAACCAGGAAATCTTATTCGGTTGGATCATGTTCAGGAAGTGCACCCTTATTAAAGTGGAACTGTTATAGTCTGGGGAGGAGTCCAGTTAGGCCGAAAAACTGATCTCGTTTTTCATATACACATATGACATATCGTGATTTAATTCTTGAGCCTGTCGTGTTACCATATGCCCAATGATTTTGGGAGAAACTTCATTCTCATGCATGACAATGCACGGCCTCATACAGTCCGAGTGGTAAGTGAGTTTATCAATGCTCATCAATTAAACATCTTACCCTGGCCCGCTCAATCTCCTGACCTCAACCCCATCGGGCACGTATGGGACGCGGTCCAAAGAAGAATTTTGAGAATGGGTATGCCTCGTGAAACTCGTAGAGATCTGGTTCGGGCCGTGAATGCAGCGTGGCAGGCTGTACCTCAAGAAGAGATCGGTCATACCCTTTATTAAGTAAAAATGGTTTTATCTTTTTTTTAATTCACAGTTTAGAATAAAAAAAAATGTGTGTATTTATTTTGAGTTCAATAAAAATCAAGGTAAATTTGAAAAATTTGGTAAATTTCGCATTTTTATTTCCAATACGTCCTGTAAACTATTTGTTTATTTTAATTTTATTATATCAGAAATGCAAATAATAAAATTACTTACGATGGCTGGATAAAATTGTAATATCCCTAGACTTTTCCGGTGTGTGTATATAAACAGTTATTATTTACATCAAAAAACTCGTTAAAAAAAACTTTACTGTCGTTTTCCCGTTCAAAACATTCTAATAGAGTTGCGATGAGTTTTTTTTACGGCTGTTAAGCTATCTTGTATCACTTCGCATTAAAAGCGGTTCCAAAAAGAACAATGCTTGATTGCAAGGTCTGCTAGTCAACATTTTTAAGCTTAAAGTATCACAACACTATTCAATGGCGGATACAGAGGGGGGGCCCATGGGGCCCGGGCCCCCCCAAAGATCTGTAAATTGGGTTAAATCTTAAGCTTTTGGGTTAAAAATGGCGCCCTAAAAAACACATTCTACATTACTTTTTGTTTTGGGCCCCCCTAAAATAAATTCCTGTATCCGCCACTGACACTATTTATTTAAACCAAAAACTTGTAATATATAAAACTAAAGTGTCAAAACGAATGACAATGACAGGAAATAATTAACTAAATGTGACACCTTTACAACATTCTTTGCAGCAGAGGTATCACCTGAATCTCCAGCGGGAAATTTAAATACCATTTAGTCAGCCCTGCAACAAATATGTTGCCATAGTTCGCAACAATGAATTTAAAAATTGGTCAAGTGCGACTCGCGCACGAAGGGTTCCGTACCATTCATTATCTATACAACATTAAACACTATATTAACCTAATAAATGCTTTAACCATAGTAATGCTTTAACCACGCGGCCACCGAGGACTTGAAAGATTCTATGTAAAATTATTACTTAAAAGATAATGTTTAGTGAAAGTACTTTTTTATTTATAAACATTTATTTAATTCTGTTTTTAGTATTTGTTCTTATAGCGGCAACAATAGATACATTATCTGTAAAAATTTCAACTATAGTGTCTAGCTATAATGGTTCATAAGATAGAGCTTTGCGACAGACGGACGGACGACGGACGCGACGGACAGCGAAGTCTTAACCCGCGGTTACATTGGACGCGGGTCCGTGCGTTTTTTTTAAACGTGTGAGCTCTGACGGAATTTACTCGCACGACTATTTTATATTAGTGGTTACATTAGATGCGCGTTTATGGTGTCCTGTGTGTCGAGTTTGTCAAAACGGACGCCACTACTTTGAGGCTGTCTGACGATTTAATGTTAAAATAACTACTTATGAACAGAAGAAAATGTTAGGTAAATTATTTATATGCAAGAAAAGGGGAAAAATGAATATGTAAAATATTTGGTGAATTAAAACAGCAACCGGTCAAATTTTTTGAATATTTTAGAATGTTTCCAGCAACATTAATATATCTAAAATAAAAATAAACCTAGTATTCAAAAATATTCAAATTTTTCGGGAATGTATTGTGCCCAGAGATATAAAAATTCGAATGCTCGGACGTGCACGTATTAAAAAAACAAACCAGTTTGTTTTCATCCGACCAACGGAAATTGACGTACCTGAACGGACGCGCAAACTCCGATGCAATGTATCCGCCTGCGTAGATACTATTTGTTTGTTTTTTGCTGCGTGCACGCCTGTGCACGTACGACCAAAAAACCGCACGGACCCGCATCCAATGTAACCACGGGCTTAGTAATAGGGTTTCCGTTTTTACCCTTTGGGTACGGAAACCTAAAAATCGCGCCCTCGATTACGTAACTAAAAGATTAATTGATATCAAATAGACAGGGTGAGTCTTAAATAAGTGCAAATATTTTCAGGGCCGGTAGATCTCGATAAAAGAAACATATTTTTCAAATAAGTCTAAAATAACCGAGCTATTTTACTTTGAAAATTTCCAAAAAAAAAATGTTTGCTTAAATTTTGAGAATCACTGGATCTTTTCTGTTTCCTTTTTTGTAAAACTAATATATTACCTATGTTGTCATATTATCAAGAAATTATGTTTTTTAACTAAGATTAAACACAAATATTTTTTTTTTATAAAAATAAATTCTAAAACTTTTTTCAAAAAATTCCAAATTTTCAATTTTTTTCGCGAAAAAAAAATCATAATCGTGTTTATGGGGTCGAAATATAATGCCCCTAAAAATATTTGCACTTATTTAAGACTCCAAAGTCTCTATAATTTAGAAATCCAAAAACCAAAGACTAGAAAAAGACTTAGAAATCTGCCTAAAGCTTAGCCCGATCCTGTCGTGTTAAGCCACACCCAAAACTCCAAACACGCGTGCTTTGATTAAGGCATGATTAAGGTTAAGGTTTGCAGAGCTTCAACCTTTGCCATAAAATAGCGAGCAATTTGTTACAAAACCATATAAATTATATATCAAGGTAATCACAAAACATAAGGAATATTTTGTTGATGTTCGACCATCAAATCTTAAAAATAAAGAAGTTGTCTAAAAATGTGCTACAATACGTACAATGGCGGATACAGAGGGGGGGCATGGGGCCCGGGCCCCCCCTAATATCTCTAATTTGTGTTGAATCTTAGGCTTTTGGGTTAAAAATGGCGCCCTAAAAAGCATATTCTACATTACTTTTTATTTTGCCCCCCCCCTAAAATAAATTCCTGTATCCGCCTCTGAATTCTTCATTTGTGTAAAAATACCTAGCAAGTTTGACATAAAACGTTAAATGCCTAACGCTTATTTTGCTACTTTTTCGGACTAATGAAATGGACTCTTAGAAATGTAAGAAATGTATATGTATTATGTCTCAAATTGAAGTGAAAAAGCAGTGACAAGTGATAAAATTACGAGTTTTATTTAAAACTTGTCACTCAAAAGTCAAAGTAAAAAAACTAGCCATGGCTGGCCATGGCAACATTGCGATGTGCATTCATAAATATTTTGATGACATGCACGCCGACTTTTATTCTGTCTTTTATTCTTTTATTTAATTACCTTCGCTGTACAAAATAAAACTTCGAAATATTTTCTTTGGAGCAGATTTCCCTTTTGTATATTGTACCAGAATCTTGCTTATATCAAATTTAAAATTATGATCGCTTTGTATATAACTCAACTCTACGATATATAAGTAAACAGAAGAAGGTTAATATAAGTTGAGACTTAATAAAGTATTTTCGGTTAAATCTTTGTTGTCTAATAAATTAGAAAGCAATAGATTTATTATCATCTGGTTTTATAACCTGACGTTTTTATTATTTCCGCCTCTGTTTCCTCTCATTTGTTTGTACTTCTCCTATATACCATTTTTATTTATATAACTGGCGTTTTATTTGCAGGTCCGTGAATATTTTATTTTCATATTTGATCTTCTAAAAATAAATCGACGGCTGTTTTGTAGTCTGCGAGACATATGATCGAAATGGTTTATATTAGAAATTTATATTCATGCCGCATTTCATATATAGGTACTTCTATTTATAAATTGTTCTCTCTTTTAATAAAATATAAATTGTTATTGAATCTTCATGTGGCATCACTTCTACTTTTACAATGATCCTGAAATTGAAATAATTTTTTTTTTTCTAAGAGTTTTTTTTCCACAAGGACCCAGTTCCATACTCTCTTGGATATTCTTGAGCCTTTAATTTTTCAGATATTTACAATGATACTTTTTGACGGAAAAAAACGACAGTGGAGTATATTCTTTAATTATAAGTACAAATAATATTTCTGCTGTACGACATACAGGCGTGGAACAAAAATAATGTTTACTCCGAATAGAACATGCTATTTTTTTTCAAACACCCACTAACAATTTTTTAAACAATCTCAAACGTTCCAACAAATATAAAAATATATATATTGAGAAACTATGTCAAATTTGACACTTTGTGTCAGTTTAATAAAATACTTTCCTATAGTCTGTCCAACGAGAAGATCCTTGACAGTGATAGATGTGTCTGTCATTTTAATTTCAAAGTAGTTTATTTTATTTTACAAAGAAATAAGTTGGTACAACTGGAACGCATAGCAGGATATATTTAAAATTTGATTGACAAGATGACAAGTGATTACTTCAAAATATTGTTAAAAAAACTGTATAAAACTGAAAAAATGTAATCGAGTTATTTTATTTAATAAAAACGGTATGTGTTAATACAAAACAAACAAGAACAAGACCACTACATACCAAAAAATATGAAAAAGAACTATTATTTACTTTCAAGCTTTATGAAACTACCCGCATTTATGATTATATTTATCAATATAACTTATGTACAAATACAAATTTATAATATTCCACAGGAATAAATAAAACAACATAGGTAAATGAAACAAACTATTTTATTAATAATAACACCTACCAAATTTTATACCTTAAAGGTTGATTAATTAACTTTAATAATTTTTTTAAACCAGTACCTTTTGACATTATTTTTCTGCAGTACTAAAATCCATTATTTACCTATCGTGTGATGTCGATATTTTACAGCTACTCCAGTTTTTAGTATGTGTTTAGTTTGATCCTTCTACCATATACGAGATGCACTTATCTACGACGAAATGGTATACAAACTTTATCGATGGCAACTTCATTGGTGTATAAAACTTTCTGCCTGGGCAGCGAGTATAAACCATAAACTGTGCTCTGGGTCTACAGTTAATTTTCACTCGATTTTTCCTGCACTTGACTTCAAAATACACAAAACACACGTAATAATACGAATCAAAATGCATCGTCTTCCAAAACGCAGGGTATTTAACAAAAGTTGACACAAAATTCTAACCTATAATTTGGCAAGACTTTGACAAGCGTCAAAAATGACAAAAATCTAAAGGCGAGTTCATACGCATCGGCGTCTGTTTGTCGTTCATCGTTCCCTCAAACCAATAAAATTGAAATACGATCTGTCATTTAAATAAACCAATAAAACTGGTTAAAAACAACAAGACACGACGCATGACGGATTTATATTTAAACCCATCCATAGATAACTTAAAAACTATTAGAAACTTTTTTTAGTAAAATAAATAGATTGGTATGGGACGTCATCTGCTTTTCTTCTGTCATCGTCTGTCGAAATCTTACCTGAGAAAAAAAACAGAGTATACTTTTGTGGTTAGGCGTGAAATTGCTTTATCTTCATGCCTAGGCGTTAAAATAACTTTTTTATATTGTCAATCGCGTTAAAATTAATACTTTTGTGACTTTGAAAAAAAATGTATGCAGTATGTTAGTATTCATAGAAAATACCATGTAAATTTTAAAAATAATGAAAAAGTTTTCCCCCATTTTACTCTACAGAAAAATTTATTTGAAACTTTTTAAAGATCTCTTTAAAATGAAGTAAATTGTTCATCTTGAATGATTTATACCAACTCGGTCTTGAGTTATGAAAGAAAAAAAATACTAAATTAATCAAAAAAATAATACCGCCATGATTAGAATAAAAAAATGCCAGCTTCAATTCAATCTTTTAAAGACTTTACTGTTGCCAAAAATAATCTTAAAAGAAATCATTTTTTTTTTGATGTCCATATTGACTTGCTAAATATAAATATAAATAAGAATAACACTACTAAACAAGTTAAAAAATAGTTTAGTGGTATAATGAAGAAAAAAAAAGTCTGCAGGCTGTAAAGGATTTATTTTCTGTGTACATTTTCCAAATATGCCAGACCAGTTATTGAATACTATAAATGTAAGAGAAGAATTCCAACACGAACAGTCGTTATTAAAGACTTTAGATATAAAAAGAATATTAATATTGATGAGGACCATGGAGAAATAATGAATGAAAATGAATTTATTAAAAGTATTAACAAATACTAAATTTTGTGAATTCTTTAGTGATTAATAAATAAATTTTGTTTTGAAGCAGTCTGTTTACTTATTTACGAAATATAACTCATCGGCAAAAGTCTTGCACCCTTTTACTATTTTAATAAAAAAATACATTTCTAACTAATTTTTCGTGGAAATCAATAGATGCCAAAGTTATGTTAAAAAATAACACAAAAACAGAAAAACTTTCACCAAGTTTAATAATATATTTTGCCAAAATACAAAAAATGCAAATTCCATAAAGAAAAATGTTTGACAAAAAAGGGAAAATAAATAAATAAATATTAAATTCTGATAAAATTAAGGTTATTAATATAAATTATTGCCTCCTCGATTTGTTATGAATGCACCAAGTCGTCGGGGCATCGCCACTATAAGGTTGTTTATGGTTGCTTGAGGTAAGTTCTGCCATTCCTCTTGAGTGGCAATGATCAACTCCTGGCGATTTCTTGGTGGGTTATTTCTGCGAAATACTGCTCTGGTGATGTAGTCCCAGTCATGTTCAATAGGATTCATATCGGGGGAGAGTGGAGGCCAGTCCAGACCAGTATTTCCCCTTCATTTAATGCTTTCTGGACCATCCTAGCTCTGTGAGGAGGAGCGTTATCATCCATTAGGATCATCTCCTCAGGAATATGAATGAGCTCTGTTCGCCTATTGTACATGATGCCACCCCAGAACATCTCAGTTCCTCCTTGATATGGAGCAACAGCAGGACTGTATTCAAGCTATGCTGCCTCCCTACCTCCCTCCACACTCGCTGACGATAGTCATCACTGATCAAACCTATCCTGGTTTCGTCAGTGAAAATTACGTTTCTCCACTGAGGTAATAACTAGTTCTGGTGTTCTCTAGCCTACTGTAGCCTCCTTTGCCTATGGTGTAAAGTTAATAGGGAGGGACTCGCAGTGGACTTCTACGCCGCAATCCAGCATTAGAAAGTCGCCTGGAAATGGTTCCACTTGATATAACTCGGTGGTAAGTTCGTTGAAACTGAGATCGTAGCTCTCGAATTGGAACTGTCCGATTTCTTCTGGCAAATTGAGTCAAGTAGCGACCCTGTCGTTCAGTCGTTACCCTTGTACCGTCCAACCACATTTCCGGTATTCATATACCGTTGTATAATTTGGCTTACAGTACTTCGCACTAAATTTAAACGATCAGCAATTTGATGCCTGCTGAGACCTTCTTCATGCAAAGCATTAATTCGGGCCCTATCGCAAGCAGAAATTTCGTGCTGTGGCATTTTTGTCGCCTTTCACAACACTTACTACAAGATTGAACTCGAACTGGGAAACAAAATTTGACCGCAAATAGCAAAACCATACACATTCAATCGATAAGGTTTTCTTTCATTGCTTTTATGACATTGCTTTTTTGTAGATACATATTAAGGTATTTGTACATATAGCCACAACAATATGCTATTCAAAGAAATACATTTATCTGGGAGGTGCAAGACTTTTGCCGATGAGTGTATTTAATTTTTAAAAGATTCTCATATGTTTACAGTGCACTTTTTGTAACTTTTCATTCTTTTCAAGGAGAATACATTTGTTACATTTTTTTTTAAATGTTAGGAATTTGTAATTGCAAAGCCAAAAATATTCTATACAGATTCAGCAGATATTTGCTTACTTCAGCAAGGAAATTTCAGATTTTTCAGTAATTCTCCGCAAAAAAACAAGATACATAACGTGAGAAAAACCTCTAATAACATAGAGAAGAAACTCCATTAACTTAACTATATAATAGAGTAGTAAATTTGGTCCATCCAATAAAATCACAACCTGTATTCAAATGAGGACATTCTTCATTCGGAAGGTGAAGATAAAAAAATTCCGAGCCAGTTCGTTTACGCCATGACAATAAAATTATGAAAACCGTTACGTAAGCTTAACAACCTGAGTATAGACTGTCATATACGTCCGTATAAATGCTTTGCAATTTTACACCATCCATAAATAACCGAAGAAATAAGTCTGCGATAGCGGGTAATTTAGTCAAATTAACCGCCGAAACTCCTGTTTTAACGTGAGGCGTTGGCTCGTTCCAGGGGCGTACCGTTTTATTTTTTGAAGGTAATCCAAACCGGGTTTATTATTAGTGTTTTTTAGAAGACACTTTTTAAAGTACTGGAATAGATCTGGCTACCTATGAACTTGAAACTCTTTCACTAAGCACTTTCATTGAAAAATTAGTTCATTAAAAAAAGTGATTTGTTCAACGGTCACCAGCAATTCACAAAAATTTATGACCGTGGACGTGGAACGTCATTCAATTTTTTGATGTCATTTTTGATGTCATGGCTTTTTTTGAAAAAAATAGACACTGAAACTGGCATACACCCAGATTAGTTTTAATAAATATCTCAACTAGACTAAGAATGATTTATTTTTGACAATTTAAAAAGTTCTTTTAATTATTGCTTCGTAATCTTTAGAATTTCGCTGAGAGTCGTCTTTAAATTTCGAGTCATCGTCCTGATTTGATAATGCAGAAGTGGTACTGTTCACCACAGAATGTAAACTAACTTATGAAAGGTCAAGCGATATGGATGAAAATAATCATAATTACCAAACTGTTATTATTTAGACTTTTCATCTCGACCGGTTCGCAACTTGACCGATGATATTTGCAATGGTTAATCTCACTTCTCTAGGTCCATCATTCGGTAAAAATAAGGATGTGCATAGCGGAATACCCGCTGGCATTGAAATAGTTCAAGATCAAACGGCTATTCGGAAGGAGAAAGAAGAAAAATAAAGAATTGTGGAAGCTATGTAACTCGTGAGCGTCATTATTTGGAGACCTTTTTTAACTTAACATACTCAGTATGAAACGCATTAAAGTCATCATATTAAAGATATCTACTTCTATATTTAAAATTGTTTTTAGTGATTAGTGATTTAACTGTTGAAAGTGATCTATAATCTTTATCCATATGAAGGGGTTGCCTATTAGGATGAATACATGTTTGGTTAGAAATATTGAGCCATAGGCCAAAAATCCATGTTTTTTCATACTCAATCTTTAATAATATGGTAAATACCTCGTGTTCGCAACCAAAATGAGCCACAATGTACTTTCGATTTTGTTGTTGTATTGTCTAAAATCTTGTAGGTACTTCTAAGATATCTTGATGAAGCGAATATGCAGAAAAAAAAGTTGGATATGTGGCCTTACGTTAATTTCCTAATATCATATCATCTTTTGGTTTCTAGGTTTCTTAATTTCTCATGGATGCTGTAATTTTTATGGTCCATCTGTTGTCCGTTCTTCTTGTTAGGTTTCCTGCCCATTATCACTTGAGGGATTTAGTTCTGTGGATGACATCTATTACCTGGGTCTTTTGTCGTATCCACTCTATTCCTTTACGGTCTTTGTTGGTTATTCCTAGCATATTTCGTTCCACTGGGCGCTGTGCGCCTTGGATTTTCCTTATAATGACCGTTTTAAATGTCCAGGTTTCGCATGCATAGGTCATGATTGATAGTACACATTGGTCGAATGCTTTCTTCTTTTTCTTCTTTAGATAAAGTGATTCAGGACTATTGGCAATAGTTCGCTGATGACATAGTCCTATGTCATCAGCGATGGTTAAAATATTCCCCATCTATTTTTCATCCTTTGTTGGTTCAGGCCAGTTGACGGCAAATTTCTTCAAGTGTTGCTGTAACTAGCTTTGGGGATATCGCGTCGCCTTGTCGTACTCCTTTGCCAGTTGAATCGTACTTCTTTGCCAATATTGAGGATTAATGCATAATTATAGAGGATATATGACGAAGTATTGAAGATGTAAGTATTAAAATGGTAGAAGGAAGTATGTAAGTTTTTTCTTTGCACTTTTGCAAGGAATAGGTGTACAAAATAAAGGCTAGCAATTTCCTCCTCGGCAATAACGATAATGTTCACCAGAAATTCTAAACTATTTATAAACTTGGATAAAAAACGCCACTGTTTCGATTCTTTTCATCTCGACCGACCGGCAACTTGACCGATGGCATCGGCAATGATTAAGCTCGCTTGTCTCCAGGTCCGGCATTCGGCCGAATTAAAGATCGCCTCGGTGCAATAAAGCAGGCCCTTTTGTTGGAATCGTGTCGCCTTCGTGGCACTAAAGAGCCCTCCGAAACAGTGGTCGCCTCGTACCTCAGACACTCGGTACCATTGAAATTGTTCCGAGATCAAACGGCTCGGGCTCGAACAGAGAGATACAGAACGAGAAAGAGACGATTGGCAACGGCCCCCCGATTTATGTAACACGTGAGTGTCGTTGTTGGCGACGGACCATACGTCAGTCAAGGAATCTCGGTAAATCAGCGCCATCGAGAGACGGTTTCGAGGCGAAGGAGAACGATGAACGGCGCAGAGCAGAACAGAACCGCGATCTCTCTTCTATTTCCCAGTCGATAAATTCCGGCGAGGTTTATTTGTTGGCCGGGGCAACGGATTTGAGTCGCTCTAATGTGTTCCGATTGTCTCTTTGCCATAAATTGCGTTTGATGTTCGATGATGGCAGGCGGTATTTTATGGCGATCGGACCGCTCGCTGCCTGCTAGCGAGACGGACGACAGTTGGATGAAACTCGAACTCTGACGATAAACTGTTTCTAGTTTTTTTTTCTGTTTTTGTTTAACTACATTACGGCGGTATAAAAATGCCTTAAACAATATATCTACATTCTCGCTTTACAAATAAATTAAATTCTGCTCATTGTTAGTATAGTCTGTATACGACCCAGGGACGATTTTGAAAGACGATCGTAGAAAAAAGCAAGATGACATATTTTTCACTAAAAAAATATTTTTTTAAAAACTAACTATGGATGGGTTTATATACCTATAATTTTCGTCATGCGTCGTCTGTCGTTTTTAGGCAGGTGTATTGGTTTATCTCATACATGACAGATCATACTTCAATATGGATGCAGATCAGCATGGAACTCGACTTGAGATTTTTGAAATTTGTCAAACACTTCGTACTACCTAACGATATTTTATATAGTGCGTGCTTTCAAACATACTTATTATATTATGGTTCTGAAAATGTTTTTGTAGGTTTAGATACGACAATATTCTCTTCAAAACAAGTTCTATGGGTATTTCGCAACTTGCACTGTAAGAAAATCTACAAAACATAAAGTTATTTTTTTGTAAACACTGTTGCGTCCATCCAACGGAGACCAACTTGTCAGCATTGATCAGTGATTTACTAATGAACAAATTTATCTAACGGACAAAAATGCTTAACGTCATTTTAACAGAACGTCAACGGTTTTATAAATGTATCTGTTGAAAAAAACTAATGTGTTTTTGAATAGTTGTATTTAGCTATTTTCAATAATTTTTTCATTGTCCTTTTTTTTGTTTCCGACGACGGACGGGAAGAAATATACTTCCCGAAACGTTAAGCATCTTTTGTCCTTTAGGCAAATTTGTTTATTAGTAAATCACTGCTGACAAGTTGGTCTCCGTTGGATTAAAACTTTTTTATTTTGTATATAGGAAATATACAGTGCAAGTAGCGAAATATCCATAAGATTTGTTTTACGATAATATTCTATATAATTTGTTTTTGCTGGTCATCCTCCATTTTTTGTCGGATAATACATCTTTCAAAATCTGACCAAGAATCACAAAACCTGACCGAGATGGCGTTACCTTCAGCCTGTCCGAGATTTAGTTTAGCTGGTTTAGCTCTGCGCCGCTGCGTGCTAATAATGGTTTACAACGCAGCGGATAGAGAATACTGTACAGTAGTTCTGCTTTCAGTCGACAGTTTCAGAGTGGTTGCCGGAGACAGTGTTGTCAGAACACTGATTAATCCGTAGATTTACTGATTTTGGGTACGGTACGTTAATAATACCTACTGATTTTTTATCATTAAACAATTTAATATAATATTATATTATTAAACAAAGAACGGCGTGAGTTCATATGTAAATATTATGGTATATGTCAATAATCGTCGTTTCCAAGCCAACCAAACGACTTTTTTGGATCATACGACATATTTAGTACTTAAAAAAGAATTTTTGTTGTTTTTTCTATATTTGACACGAATAAATTTTCAATACATAAATGCGGAATTTTTATTATTATGCAAAAACATTTTCGAAAAACATATTATAAATATTACATATTTTAATATGGCAACTACTGACTACTGAGAGTACTACGCAGAATAGCTAGAAAGACGCTTCTGGACAGGGAGAGAAATGAAAGCATCAGAAGAGTATGCAAGGTGGAAAATGTAAATAAGTGGGTACTCAGCAGAAAGGAAGAATGGAATGAGCATATCAGCAGAACGGACAACAGAAGAATAGTGAAAGTTGCACTCGACAAATCACCGCTAGGTCGCAGTAGTCCACGAAAACGATAGAGCGACATCTTGTCAATCTGACCGGTAGAGACGACGAAACCAAACAGGCGATTCGCCTAGTTTAAGAAGGAGGAAGAAGAAGTTCCTCACCGTCTTCGGTATGCCTTCGCTGACCGAATTAGAAAAAAATAAGTGCTTTATGTGTTGACCCCAGAACGATCGGTTTCACCACCTTCCAGCACTTGAGACGTAAGGGGAAATCAGACCAGCCTTGTCACGAATTCGTCAATTAGGTTGCGTATCTTCCCAATTCTTTCAAACAACGGCAGTAGTAAAAAAAGCATATAGATAAGAAATAATGAAGAAGAATGAAAAAGATCTGATTAGATATTATACTATTCTCTAGTTTTTTTTTTCAATTTAAAAATATAAAACGCTTAAAGAGAAGTTTTATATTTAATTAGAGTAATCCAGAGAAACAAATCAGCCTAATAGCCTCTTCAACGATTCATCAACCGCACCATTGTCTCCGCTGCTCCCCAACCCTTCCCGAACGTCCGCAATAAACAACCTTTTAAATCCGCTACTATGTTTGTCCCCGAACTAATCACCCCCGCAACGCAAACAGATCCGAAATTTTGTCAAAACAAAACCGAAACAGACAAAGCCCGGCCCTAAATACAGATAAAATCTTTATTGTGCCCACCCTTCGCCGACCTATTGTCGATATCTTTGGGCGCAATCGTACAGTAGCGGGGCACCCTTTGCCAGGTCGACCCTGCGCGAGTATTATGTTATTTTAGGATTGGGTAAGGGGGAAGGGCAGAAAAAGTCGGCCTACTTAACATCAAAGGGACAGGTCCGGCAAATAGAGAGCGCATTTGTCAATATTTGAATATACACATAAAACGGTAGTCGTGCAGCGGGCGTTTATTGAAAATATTTCTTTGTGGTTTTGTTATTGTAGAATTTTAATTAAGAAAACGTTGTGTGTACAGGGTGGGCCAAATCGGACGCTTTTAAAGGGAAACTCTCTTTTCTATAAGAGATAAACTAATATCGGTGTAAGCTTAACTTTTATCAAAAACGTTTTGGTGAAAACCGCACAACGATATCTATTACCGTTTCGGAGTTACGGGGTGTTTTTCAAAAATGTGCATTTTTAGCAAATCGCTTAACTTTTTTGCTGTGAAAAATTTTGTATTTTTATGAAAATATTTTCAAATCAACTTTTTACGTAGAACTTAATGGTTTAAGTATACTTTTTTCAAAATTAATAATGTAAGAATTATCAACAGAAAATTTGATTTTTTATATTGGACATCCTTTATATTTTTAATTCATTGAAAATAATTTAAAATTACCTTTCCAAAAATATAGCATACTTGATATTTTGCTCGATTCCGCTTCGAGATAGAGAGTTTTTAAAAATTCTCCCACTTTGAGTAAGTAGGATTTGAACGGCGCCGGCTGTTATGCAAAAAAAAATCTAGCTGTGAGCAGCAACTAAAACGAAAATAAATAATATTTGCAATGAGAGATGCAGAATTTTGTAACAATTTAAATCATGTTTAACAACATCAACACATTTACACTGTATCTAATAACAATAAAAATAAATAGCAAACCAAGACATGATATTTTGCTACTAGGTTTTTGACATGTCGACGGTCTTCTGTTATGGATAGACGATATAGATAGATAATTCATTGACTCAATGGGGTTGAAAGATACCCTCGCAAAACCGCTAAGTACTTCTAATTCTTGTCCAGATACGGGCAATTTAAAAATAAGAACTTTTATTCTTCCGCAAAGATAAAAATCCATAGGCCCTAAGTCCGGCGGCCTCGGCAGACTCGACGGCCAACAGCAAGGACCTTGGTTAGCTATTCAATTATTCTCGAAATTGCCTGTAAAAATTTGCTGATAACTTCAGCGTTCTGAAGCGGTACCTCGTCTTGCTCGAAAAATATATTTTCGAGTTCCATTAGGTACAGGCCATCAATAAGGGGTCTAAAGCCTACTAGTTAAAAGTGACTAACTTTTAAAAATTCTGTGCGTATTTCGAAGGGGACTATAACAAAATATCAAGTGTTTTATATTTTTGGAAAGGTAATTTTAAGTTCTTTTCATTTAAATAAAAATATACAGGGTGTCCCTAATAAATCAATTTTTCTGATATTTCTTAAATTATTAATTTTGAAAAAATATACTTAAACCATTAATTCTACGTAAGAAGGTGCTTTGGAAATGTTTTCATAGAAATACGGAATTTTGCATAGCAAAACATTTACAGCGATTAGTTAAAAATACACATTTTTGAAAAATACCCCGTAACTCCGAAACGGTAACAGATATCGATATGCGGTTTTCACCATCATGTTTTTGACAAAAATTGAGCTCCAGACACCGATATTAGTTTTTGTCTATCTCCTATAGAAAAGGGTGTTTCCATTTAAAAGCGTCGAATTTGACCCACCCTGTACAGACACATAATAGCATTTATAGGAAAGAAAACAGAAAAAATCTAGTATTTAATTTATGTAATTTACCTTATAATTGTTAGAAATGCATATTTTTGAAAAACACTCCGTAACTCCGAAACGGTAACAGATATCGATTTGCGGTTTTCACCATCACGTTTTTGATAAAAATTGAGCTCTAGACACCGATATTAGTTTTCGTTTATCTCCTATAGAAAAGAGTGTTTTCCTTTAAAAGCGTCCAAACTGACCCACCCTGTAATTTGAAAAAACCCAGACTTTTTTAAAAAAACTGAACTTGGCATGAAGGCATAGCCATTATTTTTAATCAGGAAATTAATTGACAATATAAAGAAAATATGTTTTGGATGGTGATAAACGATCAACTTAAATATATTTTGATACCAATATGAGTACCTACACGTAAACTTGATCGTTATGACGGTGTACCGACTGAGTTTATTTTTAGAATGCAAAAAGAAAAGCCGAATATATCTATTATCGATCTGCTTTCAAATGTTTAGACATGAGAACAGTACGTTAGGAAGAACTCCATAGTATAAACATATACTCCTTTCGAACAGTACCTCTCTTAGCCAAGTAAATCTCTTATATAAATAAACTCGTCAAATCATTCCAACTTTATATTCTCTTACGAGAAAAGCATTTTACAATTATCGTTTGTTTAGAGCAACTTTAAACAATCGTAATTCTTTTCGAAGAACCAATTGCAATTTAGGTTTTATTATTGGTTGGGTAAATATTTGGATGTGGCCGTGTCTTGTGATTGGTTTATAAATATGTTGTATAGATAATGAGTACCTTGATGCTTAATTTGAAGCATTGGGTAGATTTAGGATTTGTTGATATTGGACGGTATCAAATAATTGATACTTCGACAATATCTTATCAACATCCTTATAAAACAAAGAACTGGATTATTTTATAGACATTCAAAAATATTATTATTTATTAAATTGAAACATGAATATAGGAATAAATAACGGGAAGTGTAGTACAGAAAGACTACCTTTATGTAAAACTAAACTGTCAAACTTGTACAGGGTGGGTCAAATTCGACGCTTTTAAATGGAAACACCCTTTTCTATAGGAGATAGACAAAAACTAATATCGGTGTCTGGAGCTCAATTTTTATCAAAAACATGGTGGTGAAAACCGCATATCGATATCTGTTACCGTTTCGGAGTTACGGGGTATTTTTCAAAAATATGCATTTCTAACAAATCGCTGTAACTTTTTTGATATGGAAAATTTTGTATTTTTATGAAAACATTTCCAAAGCACCCTTTTACGTAGAATTTAATGGTTTAAGTGTAATTTTTTTAAAATTAATAATTTAAGAATTATCAACAGAAAATTTGATTTTTTATACGGGACACCCTGTATATTTTTAATTTATTGAAAAGAATTTAAAATTACCTTTCCAAAAATATAACACACTTGATATTTTGCTCGATTCCTCTTCGAGATATAGAGTATATAAAAATTCGCCCGCTTTAAATAAGTAGGCTTTGAACGGCACCGGCTGTAATGCAAAAAAATTCTAGCTGTGAGCATCAGTTAAAACGAAAATAATATTTGCTATGAGAGATGCTGAATTTTATAACAATTTAAAATATATTTAACCAACATCAACACATTTAAACTATATCTCATAACAATAAAAATAAATAGCAAACCAGGACATGAGATTTTGCTACAGGTGTTCGACATATCGACCGTCTTCTGTTATGGACAGGAATTCATTAACTCAGTGGGAGTGAAAGATACCCTCTTATAACTTCTAAGTATTTCTAATTCTTGTCTAGATTATACGCAAGAATAAGGAACCTTTATTCTCCCGCAAATATATCCATAAGATTAGATCAATGGGCACTAAGTCAGGCGGCCTCGACGGCCAACGGCTGGGATTTTGGTTAGCTCTTCAATTATTCTTGAAATCGGCTGCAAAAATTTGCTGATAACTTCAGCGTTCAGAGGCGGTGCGTCGCCTTGCTGGAAAAATATGTTTTCGAGTTCCATTAAGGGCATATCATCAATAAGGGGTCCAATATATACCAGCCTATACCAGTTAAATGTGGCGAACTTTTAAAAATTCTGTATTTCGAAGGGGATTAAACAAAATATCAAGTGTGCTATATTTTTGGAAAGGTAATTTTAAATTCTTTTCAGTTAATTAAAAATATAGGGGGTGTCCCAAATAAAAAATAAATTTTTCTGTTGATAACTCTTAAATTATTAATTTTAAAAAAATTATACTTAAACCATTAAATTCTACGTAAAAAGGTGCTTTGGAAATGTTTTGATAGAAATACAAAATTTTCCATTTTAAAAGTCGAATTTGACCCACCCTGTACACCAAAAAAATATATTTCTAGTCTCTTTTAACTTCAGATATGTATAAAATGTATCATGTCGTTGGAAAGGCAAAATGTTTTTCGAAGTTTCTCACAATAATTTACTCTAAAATGACATGCAGGTCTAAGATTTTTTTTCTGTTAGAAATACGATATTTTGTGTTAGGGATTTTGTCGGGAATTAGGAACCCAATAGATAGCACATGTGAGAGATTTACTAAATTATATTTTAAAATGTGCAGCAGTTTAATCAATTCTAAATGTCCTTATTTTATATTTTTGGTGATACATTTTAGCAACAATATTTATATTATTACTCAATATAAGTAATTTAATATTTTCAGTTTCAATTTTTTCATTTGCTATTTTGAATTGTTGGAAAATATTTGTACACTTAATATTATTTTACTTACCTATTTTTAGCCGACCATACCGACAGGTATGGTAGGCTTTTAAGATCGGCAAAAAAAGCTTTTTTAATTTCACTCAAAATTAGTATTTGGGTCAGAAATGACCTAAATACGAAATATGTTCATGGTGTCCGTCTCTCCGTCTGTCCGTCTGTAACACGATAACTCAAAAACCGCTAAATCGATTTTAACCAAATTTGGCACAAAAATACTGTGGCACCTGAGAATCTGGCTATTAGTTGTTGGTGGGGGGGATTGGTAAGGGGGTATGGGAGAGGGTTAAAAATTTAAAAAAAATCGTAACACCAAAATTCCAGTAGCTAGCGAAACGCGGTATTCAATTTAAGATTAGGAATAATATTTGCAACAAAATTTGTAACAACATCAAAATCAGTCAAAGTCGCAGTTTTTGAGATAAAAAAAATATCAAGTATGGGCGGCTATATGTGCCTCCTGGCGCCAATTTTTTTACTTTAAATGATGTTAAGTTTTTACAAATAAAGAAAACCTAGTTCAATGTAAGTTTCTGATTCTACTTCAAAAATCGAAAATATATTAGTGGACAAATAAAATGAAAAAGAAAGTGAAGTCAATGCCTTCATTTTCTTTTTCATTTTATTTGTTTTATTAATTTAATTAATTATTTAAAATTAATTTACGATTTTTTTCAAATTTTGTTTCAGTACAAAAAAGCGTCTTCTTCTTAAGGTGCCGTGCAGATTCCTGCGTAGGCGTTCATCTTTTTCTTCCTCATCAGATGGTTCTGTTAACTGCAGCGACTTGGAGTGCTTGGAAGTCCTGTATGCCTGTCCAATGACGAATATTTGTCAGCCAGGATAGCTTCCTTCGACCTATTCCCCTTTTGCCCCCCTCTATTTTACCCTGGAGAATCAGACGCTGAAAGTGATAGTGTTCTCCACGTAGTATGTGTCCCCAATAGGCTAGTTTCCTCTTCTTGATGATTTCGAAGAGTTCACGTTGTTCCAGACCAGCTCTTCCGAGAATGTCTGGTCACACGGTCGACCCAGGGCACTCTTAGCATTCGTCGTAGGGTCCACATTTCAAAGGCTTCAATTCGGTTTATTGTTGCTACCTTCAGTGTCCATGAAAACGGACCAGACATAGCACTTCACCATTCTGTATCTAAGGCCGAAGTTCAAATTCCTTGCTTGTTCGATCCTGCATTTGATCTCCTGATCTGGATCCCACGTTTCGTTAACCATGCATCCCAAATATTTAAACTGTGTGAGCTGCTTGATGACCTCTCCATTTAAGTAAATTCTGGTGTTCGGAATATTGTTTCTGCTAACAGCCATAAATTTAGTTTTTGTAGTACTTATTTATGTTTAAAGCCAGTTTTTGACTTTCACTGTTAACCTTATTTAGAAGGATTTGGAGATCATTTGCATTGTCTGCCAATATCGCTGTGTCATCCGCATATCGGATATTATTAATTGGAATGCCATTTATTTTCAAAGCAATGGGACTATCGGAGATTGACTCTGTGAATGCTCTTTCCACATATAAATTGAACAACATTGGAGACAGAATACACCCTTGCCTTACCCCCTTTTTTATTTCAAAATCTTCTGTTACTCAAACTGTACAAAAAGCAACGTTATCTAATTTGAAATCGCGAGCCGCAAGTGCACGAATTACACGTGCACACCAGGTGGCTTAATACAGTAAACGTCGCTAGAGTACAAAACAAAAGTTTGACCAGTTAAATCTAATATTCCAGTGAATAGGACTGATGAAAGATGACAACCACGTGTGGAATTGATACTTTATGTTTGTTCGGTATAGTCTAGGCATTGAGTGATTTGTTTAAAAGTAATAGAAAGTTTAAGCCTTGACTCCAAAGAAAAAAATAGAAAAAGTAAATACAATTAATCAAAAAAATGATAAAATTGGGCAAAAAAATAATAAAGTCCTCCTACTCTGGGTGCCCGCTTACCAAGTGATAGAATTCCATTCTGCTTTCCAAGCGGAAACCAACTTAAAGCAGATCTAAAAGAGCCTGGAAACGAACTTAAAGAACCTGGAAGACTCCATCCGTAACTTTGAATGAGAATCCTCCAATGGTTCAAGACACTAAATTTTTTTTGAGATCTTACGACCCAGAAAAAATAAAGATTTTCCTTGATTTAAGTAAGAACAATCTCCGGATTATCACGGGGTTTCTAACAAGACACTGTCTCCTCAACGAATACCTCAGTATATTGAAGCATAGAAACAAAGGCGAATGCAGATTCTGTGGAGAAAATGGGGAAAGAGCAGAACACCCTATTACTGAGACGAAAACCGTTCGTGCCATAAACTTTGGTACGGCTGATATCGGAGATGGAGAGCAAGCCCTTGTGGAGCCGTCTAAGGTACTGGCTTTAATTAAAGCCCTGAGACTGTATGATGGGTTATAACGCGCTATAACTCAAGAAAGGGGAGCAAATAATACATCTGTAAGGTCGCTGTAATTAACCCCCCTCCTAAACATGATAAAATTTAAATAATTTTTTTCTCAAGAAGAGGCATTAAATTTTAGGATATTCACATTCACATGTGCACTTATTAAGGCACCGCCACTGAGTGTACCCTCGAAATAAACTCGAAACATAAAAGATCGCAAAAATCTCACGATATTATCGCCTAATCCGCTTATGCGGACGTATTCGCCACGTATAGCACGCACACGTCATAAACCTTTCCCGCCCTTAATTGAGTGGCGTTCAAACAATGGCGGGGGTCGGCGCGCACCCTTGACAGTTGTTTTAACGCCCGACACCCCTTCTCAGACCTGGGCCGATGTGCGCCGAACCGGACCGCAATTTCAAAGAGCCTCCCCGTCTCGTTCGACGCTAATACCCCTGCGATTTTAACTCGTCGTATTATTTCGGTAGCTTTGTATCTATCGGAATATCTGATTATTTCGCTAAAGACAGCAATACAGAATGGAATATATTTAGGCTTTTGGAGGCAGAGGGGAGGATGGATGCGACGACAAGTGGATAAACAAGGGGGTTTCGGAAATTGGGAACGGAAAAACATTTGATTCGAACTCCTTTTTGGACATGAACTGGAAAATTAACGTGATAAAATAGACGGGGTATAATATAAGAAGGATACAGTAATAAATAAATATCGTTAATAGTAGTGACATAAACGATCATGATAATTGTCACTGATGTTGGTTAGGTTATTTTGCTGGGCTTTGGGATCCTGTTTGATCCCGCACTTGGAGGCCATGGCCCATTGCGATACCTCTGTCACAAAGTACAGAATATACAGAGAAGACAGCCAGCGGAATTGGTTTCATCTTTCGTTCTGAATTTCAATAATCTCGTCCCTTTAAACCGGAGTTAACGTCGTTGCCAGTTGCTCTCTAATTTCTAGAAAAGTGTTGTAGCCGTTATTTTTTTAATTTTGTTGTTTTAATTTTGGTTTTAACATTGAAAAAAAAATCGAGAAGTTAAGTTATTATAATTTAACCAATATCATGTTTAAAATATTTATTTTCTATTATATATAATTTTCCCAGATTCGAATGCACCACTTTTATCATTTATGTAAATGAATAAAATATAATAAATCAGATTTTTATAATTGATAACTAGTTGCAGGATTTGTTGGAATAAAAGGACGTATTTTAATTGGTTTTTTAATTCAGTATTGAAACTAAAAAAAATTCGGACCGTTATCAAGTGTAAACTAAATATAATTCATTTGCATCCAATTCTTATAGCAACCTTTAAGAAGATTTAATATTATTAATTTCCCAAAATGTAAAATAAGTACTTATCAAAAAATATGAAAATAGTTAATAATTTAAGAGTTATCAAAAGAAAAAATGATTTTTATTTGGAACACTCTGTATATTTTCAATTAGCTGAAAAGGACTTAAAATTACCTTTTCAAAAATATAGCACACTTGATATTTTGCTATAGTCCCCTTCGAAATACAGAATTTTTAAAAGTTCGCCACTTTTAACTATAGTAGGCTTTGAACCCCTTATTGATGATGTGCCCTTAATGCAACTGGAAAACATATTTTTTCAGCTATTCGAGGCACCGCCGCAGAACGCTGAAGTTATAATTGAATAGCTAACCAAGGTCCCAGTCGTTGGGCGTCGAGGCCGCCGGACTTAACACCTATGGATTTTTATCTTTGCGGAAGAATAAAGGTTCTTATTTTTAAATTAACCGTATAATCTAGACAAAAATTAGAAGTACTTATTGGTTATATGAGGGTATCTTTCACTTCCACTGAGTTAATGACTTCCGCGAGAAATGTTCAAAAACGGTCCCGTGTATCCATAACAGAAGACGATCGACATGCCGAACACCTGTAGCAAAATCTCATGTCTTGGTTTCCTATTTTTATTGTTATTAGATATAGTTTAAATCTGTTGATGTTGTTAGATATAGTTTAAATTGTTATAAAATTCTGCACCTTTCACTGCAAATATTATTTTCGTTTCAATTGTATTTGCTTGCATTACAGCCGGTGCTGTTCAAAGCCTACTTATTCAAAGTAATTTAAAAACTCGGTATCTCGAAGAGGAATCGAGCAAAATATCAAGTATGCTATATTTTTGGAAAGGTAATTTCAAATTCTTTTCAACGAATTAAAAATATATAGTGTGTCCTAAAAATATACTTAAACCATTAAATTCTACGTAAAAAGGTGCCATGGAAATGTTTTCATAAAAATACAAAATTTTCCATAGCAAAAAAATTACAGTGATTTGTTAAAAATGCACATTTTTGAAAAACACCCCGTAACTTCGAAACGGTAACAGATATCGATGTGTGGTTTGACCATCATGTTTTTGATAAAAATTGAGCTCCAGACACCGATATTAGTTTTCGTCTATCTCATATAGAAAAGGGTGTTTCTCGTTTAAAAGCGTCCAATTTACATTCAATAAATAATTTGTTAATTTTATTTTTTTTTAATTTTATTAATTGTGATTAATAAAATTACTTTTGATTTGTTGCTAATGATTTTGAAAGGTACTTTTCTGATATTAATAAAGACTACTTTTCACAAACAATATAGATTTAATGACTTGGCCAGCTACGTCAATAAATTAACCGATACACTAACAACGGGTGAATGAAAATAAGAAGCTCTAAGGTTCCGAACTAAAACAGAAGCGATATTTCTGTGCTGTTGGCTGTTGTATATGCACGTGAGCGGCATAAAATCGGTCCAGACGTCGACTGCTAAGAGACGATCGCCAGCGGACTAGTTCCCTCCTTAACCCATCCGAAAAACTATAAAGAATAAAGTAAGTGTTCAATAGAGTGGCGACAGATCAAAGCGAGATTCGGAGGAAAGTCAACATTATTCTAATAAAAATAGAAGACGGGAGAGAGAGGATTTGGGGAATAAGAGCGATTCGAAAAATAAGATTTATTTTCGTCAAACAATGAACGAAAATAGACGGCGGCGGGCAGGTGTGTCGCGGCGAGGACAGAAGCTGATTTTATGGCAGCTCTTGACTCATTACTTTCCATCACATATTTTAAATTTTATCTTGTTTGCGTGTTCCTTTTGTTGTTTACATGTTGAGGTGTACAGGGTGGTGACAATTTCGATGCTCAACATTGGTGTTTCGGAAACTACGAAAGATACGAATTCTGCCTTGGAAATCCAATTGACACTTTACATGACAGCAAATTTTTTTTTTCGTCTACTCTCTCTCTCCCCAATCGTTCCTCATAGCTGAGGGTCGTGACTTTTTATTTTATAAGATCTTTCTAGACTAATCTGTCTTCAGCTCGATGGATAGCTGAGTGTAGGGGTAGACCCGCAGTTTGTCTTACTTGATCGATCCATCTTGTTGGGGACCGACCTCTAAATCTTTTTCCTTGGACATGACCAGTTATAATAATTTTTTCCATGTTGTTGACAGGTCTTCGAGCAATGTGTCCAAAGTACTCGAGGACAGCAATACAGATTAGTTTTATCTATAGCTAACCAAGGTATTCTCAGCATACGTCTGTAGCACCACATTTCAAAGATGTTTCGCTGTAGCACCACATTTCAAAGATGCTTTGATGGTACAGGATTCCACCCCATAAAGAAATATTAAGAGGACAATTGTATCCAGCAAATTCTTTTTTGTGTGGGTTGTTATCACTCTGCCCTGCGATATTCTTGTAAGACGAGTTTACTCTATTAAGTGTCAAATCTGGACGCACAAAAATTGTATAGTAGAGTTAAATGCAGGTCATGCCTAAAATTTTATTGTCAGGAAGGCCAGCACAGGTAAAAACTCCGTATCTGAGACGGTGTTACGGAGGTTGGTTCTGCATTTCCGATATCAGTCGTACCAAAGTTTATGACATGAATGGTTGTCATCTCAACGCAGTTAGTGATGCGGGGTTCTGGTGTTTCACCATTTCTCCTACAGAATTAGCATTCGCCTTTGTTTCTTAGCTTTAATCTATTGAGATATGCATTGAGAAGACAGTGTCCTGTTAAAAACTCAATAATAATATGAAGATTTTTTTTGTAGAAAAGGAACGAACACTCCACTAACTGGACCAGAACCGTTCTGCTTCCAAAGTGGAAACCAACTTAAAGCAAAGCTGAAGAACCTGCAAGACTACATCCGTAATCTGGAATGAGTGTAATCCTAACACTCGAAAAAGTTCCTCAGAACTTACGACCGAGAAAAATCAAAGATTTTCATTGATTTAAGTAAAAACAGTCTTTAAATTATCACGGGGTTTCTAGCAGGACATTGTCTCCTCAACGATCACCTCAGTAGGCTGAAGCTGAGAAACAACGGCGAATGCAGAGTCTGTGGGTAAAATGTGGAAACACCTGAACACCTTATCACTGAGTGCGCCGAAAAGACGACCGTTTGTGCCATGAACAATGAACATTGCTGCGGCTGATATCGAGGATGGGGAGTTGCCTCTCTGGAACCGTCTCAGATGCTGGTTTTTGTTAAAGCTATGAGACTGTATGTCATGGGGAATGTAAGGGGAACACACGACACATCTGTAAGGTCGCGGTGATTAACTCCCATCCTAAACATTCTACATTCTACATGGAGTCTTCCAGGTTCGGGAGTTCTGCTTAAAGTTGGTTTCCACTTGGGAAATAGAAAAACTCCTACGTAAAAGTATTATAATTTTGCCAATCGACGGAATACACTACACACTAACTTTATTTCAACCTATATGAAAAAGACGTTATAAAGCCACCACGTCGTCGCCTGAAAACAGACGTCAGCTAATTTATCAATCGTTCACTATAGAGCGAAAACGTTCGCCCCAGCCGCCCATTGTCGCCCCGAGCCTTCGTAATTAATTTCGTCGGTTTTGTTGCAATCAATAAAGCAAACAACACAGCCGGTTGGCGGTGGAGCGAGCCGTGAAGACATTGAATGGAGCCGTGAACGGCGAACGCATTGTATCCGTCTTCGTCCCCGGAATATGAAACATGATTTATGAGCCGTGAGCCAACCGCAGTTCAGGGGTAATTAACTTCCCGTTTAAGGGCGCGCCCGGATTATCCATTATTATTAACCTCCAGCAGCCCGAGCACCCTCTCCCGACCTTGTATACTCCTCTCTTTCTCTCTCCCCACTCCCCATTGAACTTAGTGTAATGTTGTTTCAGTCGCGCTCGTTCTGGTGGGGTGTTATTGTTCGAAAACAGTGCGGGCGCGAATAAACAAAAATCGTGGTGTTAATCATTAGCGAGTAATGGAGATTGTTTCGGCTTTGTGACGCTCGTATGAATAACGGGCTGTTTTTGCTAATTGAATCGAGGGATATAAAAGCGCTATCCAGCTTTACGGATAAAAATTACAGACTTTTCTATGGAAAAAAAAAATATCAATTAATTCTCGTATATCCTTGGGTAATTAGTTTTTGCAATACACTTGTAGTAAAGTTATAACCCAATAATCATAATATTCAAATAGTTGGCACCATAAATTGGTGCTGTTGATCTGTTTTCATTTTTGTTACTCTTTAATTTAGAAGAGCATTAATTCGATAAAAGCTACTAAATATAGCTGTTATATCCTTATAATTTGATCATGTTGTTGAAAGGGAGAAATCAAAGATGATTCAATATTCAAAATGACAAAACAGCGCATAGTATCTAAATCCGACGTGGGATAAGTAAATCACTATGGAAACTGTCGCAAACATATCAACGACTTCCATTTATCTTTTTTGCACACGCGGTGATTCTACTTTATCTATCCTTGTTGAGAACCTATCGCCGGAGCAAAAAAGAGTCACAGGCGAAACTTTTTGAAACCTTGCCGAAATGTCTAGAATTAACCAAAAGAAAGTAGCGGTTAGATATTAAGTCTCGCACGGGCTTTTTATATTTTTACATTAGGTTATTTAGTATTGGTTGAAAAAGTATAGCGCGCAGTTTAAATTTCACGAGTTACTTAAATTATATGAGCAAGTAACAACGGTTTAGATTGGCTAACCAGAGCGAACGTGAAGGAGCAGGTGCTTTTATTGAATATCACATGGATTTGTTGGTACTTGGCACCAACAGTCACTCTTGTGGCCGTGTACAATTCTCCATTGACCGAATTGGAATGAATGTTCTCTTATAATTTTAGTAGTTCCCAAATTAAGTAGGTATTATTTACTGTGATGTTACATTACGATCTAATGTTTAGGATAGGGGTTAATCACCGCGACCTTATAGATCTATTTTTATATTCCCCTTTCTTGAGTTATAACGAGTTATATCTCATCATACATTCTTACGGCGGCTCCATAAAGGCCAGCTCTCAATCCTCGCCATCAGCCGTACCAATGTTCATGGCACAAACGGTCGTCGTCTCGGCGCACTCAGTGACACCAAGTGTTTTGGTGTTTCCCCATTTTACCCACAGAATCTGCATTCGCCGTTGTTTCTCAGCTTCAGCCTACTGAGGTGTTCGTTGAGCAGACAACGTGTTAAGGAGAAATGACAACCGAAGATTGTTTTTACTTAAATCAAAGAAAATCTTTGATTTTTCTCGGTCGTAAGTTCTAAGGAACTTTTTCGAGTGTCTTAGACCGTTGGAGGACTCCCATTCCAGGTTACGGATGGAGTTTTCCAGGTTCTTCAGTTCCGCTTTTAGTTGGTTTCCGTTTGGAAAACAAAACAATTCTGGTCCAGTTAATGGAGTGTTCGCAATTTTTCTAGATCAACATAATGAGATTGCTATACTAATTCCAGGAAAGCGCGTAATGTTTTAATAAGATGAATAAATAAATCTTAACAATTATTAGAGCTTCGTTTTTCGCCATATTAGAAAATATTTTCATTCATTTCAATCAACAATTATAACATTTATATATTAAGTTAGAGCTTGCACTTTTTTTAAAAATTTTAGAGTATTTTATCCAACATATACCATTACACAAATGCACCCCAAATATCTATTAAACTGAACCTCACAAATCTATCACTTGCAAAATATTATTTAAAATTGTTCACATTATAACAATTAAAAACTAAACACACAAATACAACAAAAGTGTTAAAAAACTTGATAACTACTTAAAACCGACGGCTGTTAATGCCTGATGGTAAGAGGTAGAAAAACATTCCGCGGTTTTCTATGATGCAGTGTTGCCAACCAGAAAACTACGAATATTGCTACGTCACTTCACAAATTCTACTACTCCCAGCTAGTGTCGCGTCTTTTCTAATTTCACTACCAAATCTGTCTATTTTGAGCTTATGGGACTCACACTTTAAGAAATCACCTTATTTTTTTTCGACAGATCTCTATTTACATCCTGTATGTTGCTCAAAAGCACATTATTAAGATTACCTCTCCAGGTTTAAGCGTTCCCACACCAGTACCATCTCCTCTTATAATATTCAACAACTTATAATATTTCAAGTAAAAGTAGTTCTATTAATTGCCTGGAATTAACTGCATACACGCCAACCAACTCTATAGCGAAAAAATCTAGAAAACTTGTTTAAAAGATTAAATCTGACAATTACTTAAGCGACCGTCCGCCATTTTGTTATTAAAACCGCCATATCCGCGGCGACTATTTACATTTAAACGTAATTATTGTTACGAATCCAATTTCCACGATGGCGAAAATAACAGGACTCGCTGTAGGTAGAATTCTGCGAGCGATAGAACTCACCGCTGCGCTCCTCGAATGTAACGCATATTGAAAAGGCCTTAATGCCGCATTTAGAAAACGTTCAATAAGCGAACGGATCCGTTAATATATTCCGATAAACGCGCTTATAAAAGAGGCAGAAGGAAATTAACAAAGAGAAGAAGAAAATGCAACAATTATAGATAGAGATTTTTTTCGCTTCAAAAAGAGAACATTAAAATTGGGTGGTCTGTAATTAAGTTGTAGTTTAACCAGTAGCGACGAGTGGTTCAATAGTTTGGGAATGCCTTAGATCATAATATACTTACGTGGATAAGTAAATCACTATGGAAACTGTCGCAAACATATCAACGACTTCCATTTATCTTCTTTTTTTGCACACGCGGTGATTCTACTTTATCTATCCTTGTTGAGAACCTATCGCCGGAGCAAAAAGAGGCACAGGCGAAACTTTTTGAAACCTTGCCGAAATGTCTAGAATTAACCAAAAGTTATGTCTTTTCTTACTTTCTTAAAAATATTTATACTCAAAACTTGTTAAGATGAAACAAAACATTTTCAACAAAATTTTTATTCAAAAAATAAGTTAACAGTAAGTAAACATAAAACAGTTAAATATGTTTAGTGCTTCCACAAATATTTTTTGTACATAAATATTTCTTCATTTTCTTTTCTGTACAAACGAGGGGAATTGCGAAAGACACAGACTAACAATTTTTAAAGTATTGTGGCGATAGATGAATATTTTTTAGATTTTGAGTTTGACATGTAAAAAGGAGGACTTTTTCAAAACGTGAGAGAAAAGAGGGCAGTGAGATCAAAAAGAGGACTGTCCTCTGGAATAGAGGACGGTTGACAACCCTACCTTGGCTATATAAAAGCGGTTGATAAAGAGTAAATAATACCAATTTTTAAAATAAAACAGGCAAAAAACAAATGTCGTTACACAATGGAAATAAGTTTATAACATATGATTATGACAATATGATGACAATGAAAAGTTGGTTTTCATAACAGTGTATTATTTGTACATGCTTTGTACTTTCTAAATCGTATAAAGTTGTGATTATTTTGGAAATACGTAAAACTTTTAATGCGCATGGCGCAAATTAAGGTCGTCGGAAAAGACAAACATATTGAACGTTTAATAACTGCAACAAAGAAGGTTTGAAAATGGCATGTCGTGATGTTGGAGACATATTCTTGGGTCCGGTGAACTATCCTGACACAAGATTTTTGCATTTTTCTTTTCTTTATCAAAAAGTAACCATTTTTAGTAGTAGTTTTAAATAAAATAAATGGAGATAATGCAAAAAATTTTAAAATATTTTAATTTAATTTTAGTAGTTTTTGACACATATTTGACGTTATGGAGAATTTTGATTTAACATGACAGCGACAAAAGGAAAAGTAATGTTGCCATGAATTTTCTTTTTCTGTTTTTTTATTTTTAATTTGAAAAAATAGCCATTTTTAATAATACAAATGCGTTGATAATGTGTGAATGGGAAAACTAAAAAAACAACAGAGTGAAACGAAAGCAACCAAAACACGCTTACCCGTGTTTTGGTGGCTTTTGTTTCGCTCTTGTTTAAACCAAAATATCAATCAAACAGATAAAAAGAAAAAAAAGACAGCCAAATCAACCCAAACCAAACCGACCAATACCAAACCAACTCAACCCGAGCCAAACACAAACCAAAGAAATTATTGCTTTGGTGGCTTCCAGCTTACAGCGTGTTTTCATTGCTAGAGATATAACTATAGCAATTGTCTCGGCGGCGCGGTAATTTAGCCAATTTGATAAACTAAAGTAATCTAATTCATATTAAAAAAAAATTAAAACCTATGACGTCATTTTTTTCCTAAACAAAAAAGATGCATGAAATTTTGGCTAATTTACTAGCTGATCTGACAACCATGTATCAATTCGCAACATTTGTCAAAATTCGACCTTCACTACTGTCAGCGTAAACATAGAAACGGATATATACAAGTCCGCGACTCTTTCATTATCGGTTAATTCGAATTTGCTATAAAAATCAAATAACAACATTTTTAAGAATATTTTTTATGTGAAACGTGTTTTTCCGCATCAGATTTAAGTCAAAGAATGCAAGAAGTTCATTTTAAGGTAACATAAACTTCATTTTCTAAGAAAAATCGTGTGTCAGGATAGTTCATCGAAGCCCATATTTTTAATGCTAAACTTATGGCTTATCTAGAGGTAATGCACAACCACATGAAAAACGTAAATATGACTATTTTTGGGCTTTTAAATCATTTCAAGCTATAATTTAAACTATATTTTATTAAAAAAATTACAACTAAAAACCGCGTCTACTAAAATTTATTATACGGTATATGATCTAAAAAAACGGCGTTAAAGACTGCTGGGGAATGACACTGGATGATAATTTTGGCGAGGTTTATCTCTAGACGTCATTTACTAAAAATTTACCTAAAACTTTTCAAAAATTAACACTAATTATAGGAAGATTAAAAAAGGATAGAACATTTCCAGATACAAAAATTATTTCTAAAAAAAATATATTTTTTCTTGAAATTTAAATTCCTCTCGTCATAATGATCATCTATTGTCATTCACCGGCCGTTTTTGATACCGTTTTTTTCCATCGTATAGTATTTAAAGAATACGCGCTAATGTCAATTTTGTAGTCCTTAAAATCAGAAGATCTAATATGACACTAATAATTTTAATCGCGAGCTGCCAGTGCACAGATAACATGTGCACAAGGGATGGCTTAATACCATCAGAAGTCTATAACATAACTAATTGTTTTTGACGTAATTATAATTAGTGAAAGATTGATAAAAAATGTGCCTCTTATCACTAGACTAGACGAACAAAGGAGTAAAATTAGATGGAGAATATCTTAACCATCTAAGATCCGCTGATGACATAGTCCTAATTCTCAATAATCCTGAAGAACTACAAATACAAATAAACGAATTAAATACAACCATTAAATCTAGAGTAATGTATAACGAACTAGTAGACAGAAAGGACATTCTAATAAATAACATAAAACTGGAAATAATAGAAGAATACATGTATCTGGGACAACTAATACACAGCTTGTGTACTACCAGTCATGACCTATGCATACGAAACCTGGACACTTAAAAGGGACATTATAAGGAAACTGTCGGTCGCGCAACGCTCAATAGAACGAAATATGCTGGGAATAATCAAGAAAGACTGTAAAAGAATAGAGTGGATACGACGAAAGACACTAATATATGTAATCCACAGAACAACAGATGGACCACAAAATAACAGCATGTTACCCATGGGGAATTAAGAGACCTAGAAGAAGACCAAACCTGAGATAGGAGCCATGATATTACGAAATTAGCAGGGATAACTTGGGCCCGCATGGCCAACAATAAACAACAATGGGCCCAACTACAAAAAGAGTATCTAAATTTGTGAGGGAGGCTCCACCATAACTGGAAATAGTCGAATAAGCTGAGAAGGATGATGATCATAAATGGAATAAAATAATCAAGAGAGGGATTCAAAAAAAAAATTACCTACTAAAAAATCACAATTTTCTCGCTCTTCATAAAAAAATATTTTGACCAACTCGTTTAATGTTACTATTTCATATATGAAGAGAGAATATAAAATATTAGGTAGCTTTATAAATATGTTGACACATTGACATTGAAAAGCAAATAAAAAACGTTGAATAAGATAATGAAACTAGATTTCAAAAAGACAAAAACCAATTACTAAAAAAACACAATTAAAACCCAAAATTTTCTCGCTCCCCATAAAAAGGGACATTAAAATTGGGTGGTCCCCAGTTCCAAATCGATAAATTTTAAATGTATCGCCCGACGGTACATAATAGCGTAATTTACTAAAGTTGTCAGTTAGCGTAAATAAATTTACATAATATTTTCGTCAAACAATGAACGAAAATAGACGGCGGCGGGCAGGTGTGTCGCGGCGAGGACAGAAGCTGATTTTATGGCAGCTCTTGACTCATTACTTTCCATCACATATTTTAAATTTTATCTTGTTTGCGTGTTCCTTTTGTTGTTTACATGTTGAGGTGTACAGGGTGATGACAATTTCGATGCTCAACATTGGTATTTCGGAAACTACTAAAGATACGAATTCTGCCTTGGAAATCCAATTGACAATTTGCATGACAGCAAATTTTTTTTTTCGTCTACTCTCTCTCTCCTCAATCGTTCCTCATAGCTGATGGTCGTGACTTCTATGAAAATACTTTTTGTTTTATAAGATCTTTCCAGGCTAATCTGTCTTCAGCTCGATGGATAGCTGAGAGTAGGGGTAGACTCGCAGTTTGTCTTACTTGATCGATCCATCTTGTTGGGGACCGACCTCTAAATCTTTTTCCTTGGACATCACCAGTTATAATAATTTTTCCATGTTGTTGGCAGGTCTTCGAGCAATGTGTCCAAAGTATTCGAGGATGCGTTTCAGACAGATTGCCGACAGTCGGGTGCTTATGTTGAGCTCATTAATTATTGATAGATTAGTTTTTCTATAGCTGACCTAGGTATTCTCAGCATACGTCTGTAGCACCACATTTCAAAGATGTTTCGCTGTAGCACCACATTTCAAAGAGGCTTTGATGGTACAGGATTCCACCCCATAAAGAAATATTGAGAGGACAATTGTATCCAGCAAATTCTTTTTTGTGTGGGTTGTTATCACTCTGCTCTGCGATATTCTTGTAAGACGAGTTTACTCTATTAAGTGTCAAATCTGGACGCACAAAAATTGTATAGTAGAGTTAAATGCAGGTCAAGCCTAAAATTTTATTGTCAAGAAGGCCAGCACAGGTAAAAACTCCGTATCTGAGACGGTTTTACGGAGGTTGGTTCTGCATTTCCGATATCAGTCGTACCAAAGTTTATGACATGAATGGTTGTCATCTCAGCGCACTTAGTGATGCGGGGTTCTGCTGTTTCACCATTTCTCCCACATAATTAGCATTCGCCTTTGTTTCTTAGCTTTAATCTATTGAGATATGCATTGAGAAGACAGTGTCTTCGTTAAAAACTCCATAATAATATGAAGATTTTTTATGTAGAAAAGGAACGAACACTCCACTAACTGGACCAGAACCGTTCGGCTTCCAAAGTGGAAACCAACTTAAAGCAAAGCTGAAGAACCTGCAAGACTACATCCGTAACCTGGAATGAGTGTAATCCTAACACTCGAAAAAGTTCCTCAGAACTTACGACAGAGAAAAATCAAAGATTTTCATTGATTTAAGTAAAAACAGTCTTTAAATTATCACGGGGTTTCTAGCAGGACATTGTCTCCTCAACGATCACCTCAGTAGGCTGAAGCTGAAAAACAACGGCGAATGCAGAGTCTGTGGGTAAAATGTGGAAACACCTGAACACCTTATCACTGAGTGCGCCGAAAAGACGACCGTTTGTGCCATGAACAATGAACATTGGTGCGGCTGATATCGAGGATGGGGAGTTGGCCTCTGTGGAACCGTCTCAGATGCTGGTTTTTGTTAAAGCTATGAGACTGTATGTCATGGGGAATGTAAGGGGAACACACGACACATCTGTAAGGTCGCGGTGATTAACTCCCATCCTAAACATTCTACATTCTACATGGAGTCTTCCAGGTTCGGAAGTTCTGCTTAAAGTTGGTTTCCACTTGGGAAATAGAAAAACTCCTACGTAAAAGCATTATAATTTTGCCAATCGACGGCATACACTACACACTAACTTTATTTCAACCTATATGAAAAAGACGTTATAAAGCCACCACGTCGTCGCCTGAAAACAGACGTCAGCTAATTTATCAATCGTTCACTATAGAGCGAAAACGTTCGCCCCAGCCGCCCATTGTCGCCCCGAGCCTTCGTAATTAATTTCGTCGGTTTTGTTGCAATCAATAAAGCAAACAACACAGCCGGTTGGCGGTGGAGCGAGCCGTGAAGACATTGAATGGAGCCGTGAACGGCGAACGCATTGTATCCGTCTTCGTCCCCGGAATATGAAACATGATTTATGAGCCGTGAGCCAACCGCAGTTCAGGGGTAATTAACTTCCCGTTTAAGGGCGCGCCCGGATTATCCATTATTATTAACCTCCAGCAGCCCCGGCGCCCTCTCCCGACCTTGTATACTCCTCTCTTTCTCTCTCCCCACTCCCCATTGAACTTAATGTAATGTTGTTTCAGTCGCGCTCGTTCTGGTGGGGTGTTATTGTTCGAAAACAGTGCGGGCGCGAATAAACAAAAATCGTGGTGTTAATCATTAGCGAGTAATGGAGATTGTTTCGGCTTTTGTGACGCTCGTATGAATAACGGGCTGTTTTTGCTAATTGAATCGGGGATATAAAAGCGCTATCCAGCTTTACGGATAAAAATTACAGACTTTTCTATGGAAAAAAAATATCAATTAATTCTCGTATATCCTTGGGTAATTAGTTTTTGCAATACACTTGTAGTAAAGTTATAACCCAATAATCATAATATTCAAAAATAGTTTGCACCATAAATTGGTGCTGTTGATCTGTTTTCATTTTTTGTTACACTTTAATTTAGAAGAGCATTAATTCGATAAAAAGCTACTAAATATAGCTGTTATATCCTTATAATTTGATCATGTTGTTGAAAGGGAGAAATCAAAGATGATTCAATATTCAAAATGACAAAAACAGCGCATAGTATCTAAATCCGACGTGGATAAGTAAATCACTATGGAAACTGTCGCAAACATATCAACGACTTCCATTTATCTTTTTTTGCACACGCGGTGATTCTACTTTATCTATCCTTGTTGAGAACCTATCGCCGGAGCAAAAAAGAGTCACAGGCGAAACTTTTTTGAAACCTTGCCGAAATGTCTAGAATTAACCAAAAAGAAAGTAGCGGTTAGATATTAAGTCTCGCACGGGCTTTTTATATTTTTACATTAGGTTATTTAGTATTGGTTGAAAAAGTATAACGCGCAGTTTAAATTTCACGAGTTACTTAAATTATATGAGCAAGTAACAACGGTTTAGATTGGCTAAATCAGAGCGAACGTGAAGGAGCAGGTGCTTTTATTGAATATCACATGGATTTGTTGGTACTTGGCACCAACAGTCACTCTTGTGGCCGTGTACAATTCTCCATTGACCGAATTGGAATGAATGTTCTCTTATAATTTTAGTAGTTCCCAAATTAAGTAGGTATTATTTAATGTTATAACTGTGATGTTACATTACGATCTAATGTTTAGGATAGGGGTTAATCACCGCGACCTTATAGATCTATTTTTATATTCCCCTTTCTTGAGTTATAACGAGTTATATCTCATCATACATTCTTACGGCGGCTCCATAAAGGCCAGCTCTCAATCCTCGACATCAGCCGTACCAATGTTCATGGCACAAACGGTCGTCGTCTCGGCGCACTCAGTGAGACCAAGTGTTTTGGTGTTTCCCCATTTTTCCCACAGAATCTGCATTCGCCGTTGTTTCTCAGCTTCAGCCTACTGAGGTGTTCGTTGAGCAGACAACGTGTTAAGGAGAAATGACAATCCGAAGATTATTTTTACTTAAATCAAGGAAAATCTTTGATTTTTCTCGGTCGTAAGTTCTAAGGAACTTTTTCGAGTGTCTTAGACCGTTGGAGGACTCCCATTCCAGGTTAAGGATGGAGTTTTCCAGGTTCTTCAGTTCCGCTTTTAGTTGGTTTCAGTTTGGAAAACAAAACAATTCTGGTCCAGTTAATGGAGTGTTTGCAATTTTTCTAGATCAACATAATGAGATTGCTATACTAATTCCAGGAAAACGCGTAATGTTTTAATAAGCTTCGTTTTTCGCCATATTAGAAAATATTTTCAATCATTTCAATCAACAATTATAACATTTATATATTAAGTTAGAGTTTGCACTTTTTTTAAAAATTTTAGAGTATTTTATCCAACATATACCATTACACAAATGCACCCCAAATATCTATTAAACTGAACCTCACAAATCTATCACTTGCAAAATATTATTTAAAATTGATCACATTATAACAATTAAAAACTAAACTCACAAATACAACAAAAGTGTTAAAAAACTTGCTTTAATAACTACTTAAAACCGACGGCTGTTAATGCCTGATGGTAAGAGGTAGAAAAACATTCCGCGGTTTTCTATGATGCAGTGTTGCCAACCAGAAAACTACGAATATCGCTACGTCACTTCACAAATTCTACTACTCCCAGCTAGTGTCGCGTCTTTTCTAATTTCACTACCAAATCTGTCTATTTTGAGCTTATGGGACTCACACTTTAAGAAATCACCTTATTTTTTTCGACAGATATCTATTTACATCCTGTATGTTGCTCAAAAGCACATTATTAAGATTACCTCTCCAGGTTTAAGCGTTCCCACACCAGTACCATCTCCTCTTATAATATTCAACAACTTATAATATTTCAAGTAAAAGTAGTTCTATTAATTGCCTGGAATTAACTGCATACACGCCAACCAACTCTCTATAGCGAAAAAATCTAGAAAACTTGTTTAAAAGATTAAATCTGACAATTACTTAAGCGACCGTCCGCCATTTTGTTATTAAAACCGCCATATCCGCGGCGATTATTTACATTTAAACGTAATTATTGTTACGAATCCAATTTCCACGATGGCGAAAATAACAGGACTCGCTGTAGGTAGAATTCTGCGAGCGATAGAACTCACCGCTGCGCTCCTCGAATGTAACGCATATTGGAAAAGGCCTTAATGCCGCATTTAGAAAACGTTCAATAAGCGAACGGATCCGTTAATATATTCCGATAAACGCGCTTATAAAAGAGGCAGAAGGAAATTAACAAAGAGAAGAAGAAAATGCAACAATTATAGATAGAGATTTTTTCGCTTCAAAAAGAGAACATTAAAATTGGGTGGTCTGTAATTAAGTTGTAGTTTAACCAGTAGCGACGAGTGGTTCAATAGTTTGGGAATGCCTTAGATCATAATATACTTACGTGGATAAGTAAATCACTATGGAAACTGTCGCAAACATATCAACGACTTCCATTTATCTTCTTTTTTTTTGCACACGCGGTGATTCTACTTTATCTATCCTTGTTGAGAACCTATCGCCGGAGCAAAAAAGAGGCACAGGCGAAACTTTTTTGAAACCTTGCCGAAATGTCTAGAATTAACCAAAAAGTTATGTCTTTCTTACTTTCTTAAAAATATTTATACTCAAAACTTGTTAAGATGAAACAAAACATTTTCAACAAAATTTTTTATTCAAAAAAAATAAGTTAACAGTAAGTAAACGTAAAACAGTTAAATATGTTTAGTGCTTCCACAAATATTTTTTGTACATAAATATTTCTTCATTTTCTTTTCTGTACAAACGAGGGGAATTGCGAAAGACACAGACTAACAATTTTTAAAGTATTGTGGCGATAGATGAATATTTTTTAGATTTTGAGTTTGACATGTAAAAAAGAGGACTTTTTCAATACGTGAGAGAAAAGAGGGCAGTGAGATCAAAAAGAGGACTGTCCTCTGGAATAGAGGACGGTTGACAACCCTACCTTGGCTATATAAAAGCGGTTGATAAAGAGTAAATAATACCAATTTTTAAAATAAAACAGGCACAAAACAAATGTCGTTACACAATGGAAATAAGTTTATAACATATGATTATGACAATATGATGACAATGAAAAGTTGGTTTTCATAACAGTGTATTATTTGTACATGCTTTGTACTTTCTAAATCGTATAAAGTTGTGATTATTTTGGAAATACGTACAACTTTTAATGCGCATGGTGCAAATTAAGGTCGTCGGAAAAGACAAACATATTGAACGTTTAATAACTGCAACAAAGAAGGTTTGAAAATGGCATGTCGTGATGTTGGAGACATATTCTTGAGTCCGGTGAACTATCCTGACGCACGATTTTTGCATTTTTCTTTTTTTTTATCAAAAAGTAACCATTTTTAGTAGTAGTTTTAAATAAAAATAAATGGAGATTATGCAAAGAATTTTAAAATATTTTAATTTAATTTTAGTAGTTTTTGACACATATTTGACGTTATGGAGAGTTTTGATTTAACATGACAGCGACAAAAGGAAAAGTAATGTTGCCAGTTCCACTGAATTTTCTTTTTCTGATTTTTATTTTTATTTTGAAAAAATAGCCATTTTTAATAATAAGAATGCGTTGATAATGTGCGAATGGGAAAACTAAAAAATCAAACAGATAAAAAGAAATAAAAAACAGCCAAATCAACCCAAATCAACCCGACCAAACCCGAACCAACCTATACAGAACCAACCAATACAAAACCAAACCAAACCGACCAATACCAAACCAACTCAACCCGAGCCAAACAGAAACCAAAGAAATGAAAACACGCTGTAAGCGTGTTTTCTTTGCTTTGGTGGCTTCCAGCTTACAGCGTGTTTTCATTGCTAGAGCTATATAAAGGAATCTAATTCGTATTAAAAAAAATTAAAACCTATGACGTCATTTTTTTCCCTAAACAAAAAGATGCATGAAATTTCGGATAATTTACTAGCTGATCTGACATCCATGTATCAATTCGCAATATTTGTCAAAATTCGACCTTCACTACTGTCAGCGTAAACATAGAAACGGATATAAACACGTCCGCGACTCTTTCATTATCGGTTATGGAATTTGCTATAAAAATCAAATAACAACATTTTTAAGAATATTTTTTATGTGAAACGTGTTTTTCCGCATCAGATTTAAGTCAAAGAATGCAAGAAGTTCATTTTAAGGTAACATAAACTTCATTTTCTAAGAAAAATCGTGTGTCAGGATAGTTCACCGAAGCCCATATTTTTAATGCTAAACTTATGGCCAGGGGCGGGAAAGTGAAATAGCAAAAGCGGTTTCACCGTTTCCATGGAAATTTCAAATAAAATAGTTCCAGCCTCAGGCGCTAGGTGGTAGTGCAATTCATTTTTAGGTTAAGAAGTTGCTACTCGTTATTGCCAGATGGCGTTAAATCAGAATTTTTCTGTAGTTTCCATAGTTTCCAACGGCCATTGTCATACTATTGTCAAATTCTCAAAAAATATTGTCGTTGTCATAGCGCCAATCATAATATTATCAAATGATTATCAAAACGTTTTTCAAACTATAATTTGTTATATGTGTTTTAATTAGACAATTCCTTTTGTTTGTGGCCCTAAAAATATAATGTGTCTTTTATTTTTGCCATCATTTAAGTACCTATTTATATTTACTCCATTTACACAACTTTGGGCGTATTACGTTGGTCTTGTTTTATTATAATAAACGATGTTTAAATATTTGACTTATAAATAAAAACTTCAAATAATAAATAATATTTCACATGTTTGGCTTTAATTTTATTTAATAATAGTATAAATTATACTCTTAAATCTTATGTTTTTCACATCACAACGATACTTTTTATTAGTATTGTTGAATTTGTGTAAAAAATAAGATTTAGTAATCAAATTTAATTTATTTTAGAGTAAAATTCAATAAATACGTTCATTTAAAAAGCCCGCGCTTCGATCCATTTAAAACAAGCCCTACTCAATAGATGGCGCCACTTATGTAGGACCATTTTTTATTATGGCAGAGTCCATTCTTTTTCTAGCTCGGTATATTATTTGCTTATGGCGTCTTAAACTTATCTAGAGAGAATGCACAACCACATGAAAAACGTAAATATGACTATTTTTGGGCTTTTAAATCATTTCAGGCTGTAATTTAAACGATATTTTATTAAAAAAATTACAACTAAAAACCGCGTCTACTAAAATTTATTATAAGGTATATGATCTAAAAAAAAACGGCGTTAAAGACTGCTGGGGAATGACACTGGATGATAATTTTGGCGAGGTCTATCTCTAGACGTCATTTACTAAAAATTTACCTAAAACTTTTCAAAAATTAACACTAATTATAGGAAAATTAAAAAAGAATAGAACATTTCCAGACACAAAAATTATTTCTAAAAAAAAAATATTTTTTCTTGAAATTTAAATTCCCCTCGTCATAATGATCATCTATTGTCATTCACCGGCCGTTTTTGATACCGTTTTTTTTCATTGTATAGTATTTAAAGAATACGCGCTAATGTCAATTTTGTAGTCCTTAAAATCAGAAGATCTAATATGACACTAATAATTTTAACCGCGAGTTGCCAGTGCACAGATAACATGTGCACACGGGATGGCTTAATACCATCAGAAGTCTATAACATAACAAATTGTTTTTGACGTAATTATAATTAGTGAAAGATTGATAAAAAATGTGCCTCTTATCACTAGACTAGACGAACAAAGGAGTAAAATTAGATGAAGAATATCTTAACCATCTAAGATCGGCTGATGACATAGTCCTAATTGTCAATAATCCTGAAGAACTACAAATACAAATAAACGAATTAAATACAACCAGTAAAAACTAGAGTAACGTATAACGAACTAGTAGACAGAAAGGACATTCTAATAAATAACATAAAACTGGAAATAATAGAAGAATATATGTATCTGGGACAACTAATACACAGCTTGTGTACTACCAGTCATGACCTATGCATGCGAAACCTGGACACTTAAAAGGGACATTATAAGGAAACTGTCGGTCGCACAACGCTCAATAGAACGAAATATGCTGGGAATAATCAAGAAAGACTGTAAAAGAATAGAATGGATACGACAAAAGACATTAATATATGTCATCCACAGAACAACAGATGGACCACAAAATAACAGCATGTTACCCATGGGGAATTAAGAGACCTAGAAGAAGACCAAACCTGAGATAGGAGCCATGATATTACGAAATTTACGCAGGGATAACTTGGGCCCGCATAGCCAACAATAGACAACAATGGACCCAACTACAAAGAGAGTATCTAAATTTGTGATGGAGGCTCCACCATAACTGAAAATAGTTGAATAAGCTGAGAAGGATGATGATAATAAATGGAATAAAATAATCAAGAGAGGGATTAAAAAAAATAAGAATTACCTACTAAAAAATCACAATTTTCCCGCCCTTCATAAAAAAATATTTTGACCAACTCGTTTAATGTTGCTATTTCATATATGAAGAGAGAATATAAAATATTAGGTAGCTTTATAAACAATATGTTGACACATTGACATTGAAAAGCAAATAAAAAACGTTGAATAAGATAATGAGGAGAGATTTCAAGAAGACAAAAACCAATTACTAAAAAAACACAATTAAAACCCAAAATTTTCTCGCTCCCCATAAAAAGGGACATTAAAATTGGGTGGTCCCCAGTTCCAAATCGATAAATTTTAAATGTATCGCCCGACGGTACATAATAGCGTAATTTACTAAAGTTGTCAGTTAGCGTAAATAAATTTACATAAATATTTTGATTAACTCTGAAATCGAACTGGAGAAAAATACTTTCCTTTGTTGCTCTGTTGTTTTAAGAACAATAAACAGTATGGGCTCTCACTTTTATCTAATAGTTCTAAATTGTTCGCTTTTAAGTTAAAACAGAAACCGGAACGAAGGTGATGATATTCGGTTTGGGGGAATTAACAGGGCTTTTAAATAAACATCATTAAGCGAGCTTGGCTTTTTATCAAATTAGATTGTTTTTCGATTTTTTAAGTGTATACATTTTTGGAAGGATCTCTAATTTCTTCATGATTCAGAAATAAAGTAGGTATAGATTATACCAAATAAACTTTTAGACACGTGATTAAGCTTGACCGGAACACCGTTGTCTACTTTTACATATTTTCTTTTAATCAAACAATTTTAGATTACAAAGATAAATTAATTATAAATACTTGGGGTAACTTGGACAGCGGGGGTAACTTCGACATGTATATTATAATGCTTTTTGTTGTTTTTCAAATGTTTTTGTTGTTTTTCAGGTTATCCAAAGTTTTTTCTATTGTCTTTGTTTTCTTTAATAATTTTTTTGTATTATAATTTTGTTTTATTTATTTACTTTTATTATTATCATTTGTTTTTTTCTTTTATCATCATTCGTTTAATGCAGTACTCCGAGTACACAAATAGAAAGGCGTGGATCAAGTGTGTTATCTGTGGAAAGTGGGTTTGTGGATATAGCAACGGTGGTTCCAAACAAGTGAGATACGAATGTCCTCCATGTTTCGACGATGATTAGAATTTCGTTCCTACTGTTTGCTTTATTTTTTATGTTTTAAACTTGTTTTAAATGTTGCTTATTTATGTTTTTTGCTTTGTTCAATGAGTTTTATTTAAGTTAAAATAAAGTCTTTTAAGTTCTCTTAGTTCAGATGCAAAATGTGCTAGGTAGGTATACCAAAGTTTCTGAAAATAGATGACTGTATTTTTTTGTTTCGATTGTCTAATTTAGGCCTATAAACTATTCCCTAATGTTTCTAGTTAATAATTCATAATGAATTTTCTTTTTTTTTTGGTGTCGAAGCTGTACCGGAGACGTCCAACTTCGACTTCATGTAGAATTAAGCATAGTGTCGAAGTTACCCCAGATGCGGAGTAACTTCGACACAAAAAAAATAAAAAGGAGGGGTGGGGGGAGTTGTTTGTTCGGCTATGAAGAACTTCTTCTTCTTCTTCTTCTTTTTGAAGGCGTATCGCCTGTTTAGTTCCGGTTTCCTCCTCGTCTAAGCAACTCTTGCGAGGTTGACTGCCAACTGTCTTGCCAACGTTTAGGTGGTCGTCCAGTAGGTCTTCTGCCATGGGGTACGTTGTTGCGAATTATTATGGCCATTCTGACGGGGCCCATTCTATTGACATGCTGGTTCCATTCTCTTCTTCTCTGCCTTATCCACCTGACAACGTCGTTTGTTTTGCACTTTTCTCTTATGTCTACATTTCTCTGTCTATCCCTCAATGTGTATCCAGTTATCATTCTTAAGTTCTTCATTTCAGTAGTTCGTAGGATTCTCTTTGTTACTGATGTTTCAGATCTGGTTTCCGCACCATATGTCATCACTGGTCGTATGCAGGTTTTGTATATTCTTGACTTACATTCTGTACTCAAATGTTTGTTTTTCCATATGGGATATTTAAGATGTCCTGATATTGCGGCAGCTTTATTGGCTTGTTTCCTTACTTCTTCTTCCAGGAATCCTGAGCTTGTATGCTGCTGGCTATGAAGAACAAAGGCTTCAATTGTTACGACAACACATAAGTCACGGTTCTCAAGACAATAGTTTTCTTCACAGAGCAAATACAGCTGAAACCTGTCGAAGTTACCCCGTTTGACGGTATATAAACGGTTATTATTTACATCAACAAAACTCACCTCCTTAGGCATTAGCATTTAAGGGATATTAAGGGTCATTACTAGCGATTTTTCGTTCAAAATATTTTAATAAGGTTGCGATGAGTTTTTGCAACGGCTATTAAGCTATCTTGTACCACCTCACACTAAAAGAGGTTCTAAAACAACAATGTTTGACTGCAAGGTCTGCTGGTAAAAATTTTAAGCTTAAAATATCATAACACAATAATTTAAACCAAAAATTGAACACTAAAACTGCATTTTTTCAGCACCCTAATCCCCACCCATACTATTCACATATATTCTGTTCTCATTATTTCATATTCTCATATCCCTTACAATATCACTTTGTTTTTATTTATCTGATTCCTGAAAAAAAAACACAATTAAAAATGGAAGAACAAAAATTTGTGATATTTTAACAAAAATTTTAATTCTAATTATAACTTTTATTTACTGTAGCAGTTAACGCTGCTAACTCTTTTAAATGGAATAGTTATACATACATTGATAAAAAAATATGTCTATAATGTTTAGAAATCAAATTAAAATACTATCAATATATCTTGACTGTTTTTGAATTGTGACAAACCAAACGAGATTTTGATATTTACACGAAACTTTAAAAATAAATATTCTAACAAAAACATAGTTTTCTGGAAATACCTGAAATTTTTTCTAAAAATATCTACAAAATTATCACTTTCTAAAATGTGAAAACACACACCAAGATGTCGATAGTTGCATTTGAAATATACACGGAAAAAAATGTAGCGGATAATGCTACAATTATAAAATACTTTGTTGCAAACTGTAGTGGTATATGGGTTAAATAACAATATTTAGTATCCTTTTGTGGTTAAAAAGTTGCAGAAGCAGTTCATAGTTTTGTAGAAAGTTTTAATATGGAAGTATTTAGGGTCTATGACGCAGCTCGCGAAAGTTTGGTCGAACAATCACATTACACAATCAACAAAAATCAACCATGTAAATAGTCTTGTTTTTCCGGTTATGCTTTATGCTTATGACATGGACATTGTTGGCAGCCGACAGACGACGCATTGACGCCTTCGAGATGTGGTTCTGGAGGATGATGTTGCGAATACTATGGACAGCACATCGCACCAATGTGTCGGTCCTTAATGCAATCCAATTACCACAAAGACTTTCCAGTACTGTCTATAAACGCATCCTTTCCTTCATGGGTCACGTCAACAGGAGTCGGGCATATGGAGAGACTTGTAGTGCAGGGAAGACCTGCAGGATCCCGTCGCCGAGGAAGATCGCCAACCAGGTGGGTGGACATGGCTGAAAAACTTATGAACACCAAACTGAAGGGTGCCGTTCGAAGAACAGAAAACAGTGAAAATTGGAGACGGGCGGTGCGTGCGGCCGTCAGGTCCTTAGAGCCAGAACCAGAGCCACTACACGTCGTACGCGACGTACAGACTTAGACGACGACGGTTTAGGGTCATAAACTATATATCAAGTAATAATTCCTAAAGAATGTAGTAAAATGTAATCTGCATGTCAGCAAAATAAAACACTGTTTTCCTATATTTACCACATACACCAAAACACTTTACTTTTGCACTGGACACGCGTTTCACGATATAATTGTGCTATAATTATTCATCATTAATTCGCTCATTATTTCCACTCGAAGGACCACCACCTCCCCCGACACCCAAACAAAAATATTTACCTAAAAATTGCGTGTCGTATTCAAAGATTAAAGGAAATTTGATCAAAGACCCCGCTATTTTTGAATTATAACCGCATTTCCCCGCAAATAATTGCTAATCTTTGTCTGAGGCCGTCGTTCGACAGGGGCGGGGGACAAGGCCCAGGAAAAAGGGGAACACATTCTCCAGGGACTCGAAGATATTTTGTTCGATTTCCTCACGCCGTATAAATCCGTCTTTGCCGCTCTCACTCCTTTCTGTTATGATCAGGGTTGGGTTGGTGGATAAATTCAAAATATTATAAATATAACCTACTCATTTTGTTACGGTAGCATATTTATATTTAGACTTGATGGCAGTGTGACACCCAAGTAGCATTTTTAGACACAAAATCAAAACCAAATCTCTGCTGAGAAATATTGCAACAACAATAAAGATCTTAGTGTCGCTTAAGAAACAGATGTGGCTCACATTTACAGATTTTGTACCCGTTTTGTGCCTGAAAAGTTTCCATAATTTATTCCATATTCTGTCAAATATGAGAACGTAACCTTTATTGTCTCGATTTCGTTCTACAGTTTTTGCATTTAAGCATTCTTCAAATTTTTATAGTATTATAATTTAAAAAGCTGAATGAAAGACATATGATGAGTACAAATAGAGATATCTTTCTTATGCGATTTTATTATAACAAATACAGATATTTTTCTTATGCGATTTTATAATAATTTATGATAGGAATTACATGTTTTAGGAATAAATGTAATGACAGCCACTACTCATACACAACAGGAGACCGAAGAAAAATGTTACCAGCAAATGTTTTTTTCTCTTATTTCCAGAATGGAATACATGTTTTTATGTTTTAATTGTGTTATAATAAGTAAATAAAAATGTTTTAATTATTTTGACCAGAAGTTTTGATTGGCGTTGTTGACAGGTGACTAGTTTTTATAATATAATTTTCAAAACACTAGTTTCTCTCTTTTCAAACACAAATATGATATAATTTAGATGATTTTGGTTCGACTCCATGTCAATTTTATAAAGTAATGAATTAACATTCCGCCATGTTGGATAGTGATAGCGTTTTTAACTAACATTATATGTTTTTATCGGTTGATGAGCTTTTAAACTCATAGGAACGCATTCTGCTGACCTTAATTTATATGTTTTATCATGATATAGAAATAAAAATAAAAATCTATATTTCTAACAAAAATATTTTGTAGCAAGAAATACCTATATAGAAGGGGCATTAAAAATATGAAACTACATTAAACAACATATTTCTAGTCAACTAACATTTCAGGAGTGCCATCACATTGCAGCTAGTGCCATCACATTGCAAACACATGTAATAAAGCCATATAAAATAATAGGTTTCGAAAATGTTTCCTATCTGTGGCAAGGAACAAATAATTAAATAATTTCTAATAATCTTGTTTGTTGCTTGTGCCAAGGAACAAACAAGATTATTAGAAACAATTTTTTACTGAAGAAACTTTTTCTAAAAGATAAAGGAAATTCACTGTCTGAATATCCAAAAATGCTACTTCTGCACCTTAAAGTTTTGATGTATTTTAAAGTTTTATATAATTGTGCTATAATGGACCGATTTTGATGATGTTTTAAGCAATTTGCAGTTAAATTATTTTACTTTTTAGTTCTTTATGGTCTCATCTGTCAATTATATGAGGGAAAATGAAGTGTTGATATTTTACGTTTGAAACATTCTGTGGAAAACAAAGCAAGGAGTTCAAAAATAATTTTATAATCTATCTAGATTGTAAGGTTAGGTTGTAATTTAAAATATAATTTGTTTTTTGGTTCATCTCATTGATTATTCATTCAAGTTCAAACGTGTTTCTCAACCAGGGAAAACTGAGAAAGACAAAGCAAGAAGACATCGTGCTACGCAATTGACAAGTCTTTAGAGGAACGAACGTGCCGATTATGGAGGTAGGGTTCTGACTCCAACTGAAATGTGTGATGTTTCGATTATTGGATGTTCTGTTTTACGTGTGTTCCGTTTAATGAAGTAGCACTGTATTTTCAACAGATTATAAAACATAAGAAGTAAATAAATAGACGTAGTGAAATCAAAAAATGATGGATTTTTATCCATCCCTTGTTCGCACAGCAATTGAACATCATAATTGGTAATAGGCGGCTGCGATGGCAGGGAGAGAGAGAGAGAGGGACCGTGACACGTGTCACAAAAACACGACCCCACGTGAATAAAACAAACGACGCTCGTTACGTCGCGGCGGTGCGGTAATAATGGACATTGCTCAAGTAGGCTCCTAATAATCATCCAGATGATTCCTTTATTCGGGATCTTTTTTGATTTTTTTTCGCATTTCCTTTGAGGTGGTTTTACGTAATATGTTAGCGGAAGAATGCATTCGATCGGAAATGGATTTGATTGACAGTATTCTATCCGTTTAAATTTAATAGTCAATAATAATAATTAATAAATAATTGACAGTGATTATTCTTTAGCCTTATATAATATTTCTTTTTTAGTTGTTTCTTGGGTCTTGTGTTAGATTTAAACAATAGTTTTTCGACGTTTCGCATTTATTTTATCATGCTTCTTCAGGACTTTTTTTTATTTTTCCTATGTCGTGGAGTAGTGTTTATTACCGTTTCTTTACTGAGAATATATAATAATTCTCTCAGTAAAGAAACGGTAATAAACACTACTCCAAGACATAGGAAAGACCAAAAAAAAGTCCCGAAGAAGCATGATAAAATAAATGCGAAACGTCGAAAAACTATTGTTTTAATCTAACCATAGCCACAAGACCCAAGAAACAACTAATAAATAATTATACACAATCATACATCATAAAATGGTTCAAATAAGATTTATTAAATCAGAATATGAAAATGTAATGCACATTACAAGTCAGGAAACCATGAAGATTGAGAGCAATGTATTAACTACATTCCTAGACATACTTTTTAAAGGACTGCGTATGCTGAATACACATGCCAAATTTGAAAAATTTTGGACAAGCTGATTTTAAGGTTAGGTTTTAAACAGGGAATAATACAAAATCAGGCAAATGCCAACATTGCCAACGTACCTTAAGTAGTCATCCTATAATTTTGTCAATGTCAAATTGTATTTTCTAAACGTTAGGCCAAAAGCCTCATTCGAACCAGTTTTACATTACACAAATATATTTCGAGGACATTAAGCGTAGGTACTATAACGGTAGTGTAGACAGCACAACAAATTACAGTTGACAATGATAAAATCGTAGGTTGACAATTGAAGGTATGTTGACATTTGGCTGGTTTTGCATTGTTACCTGTTGAGTTTTAATTTAAAAATTGATGCAGTTTTTCTTAAATTACTTAAAATCGGCTTCCCCAAAATTTTCAAATTTTGCATGTGTATTCAGCATAGGCAGAACTTTAAAAAACCTCTTTACGACTTAACTGTAAAATTAATAGAGGAGCCAATATTTGGATACTTCAAAATTTGCATGGGATTTCCTATGTATCCAACGACGATGCACCACCCTGTACATGTTCAAAACTAAGATTTTTCATCAGACTAGTATTATTGTTTCTTCTTTAAAGTTTCATTTGCATTAAATTACGTCAAATACCGTTTATTTCAAGATTTTTTTATGTAGAGAGAGTGTGGTAAAAATATATTAAAAAAGTGCGAGACTTGCAAGAGCAAGACCAATACTGGATCATGCAAGACCAAGACTAAGGGGGTCTTAGTTCGGCATTTACTTATTACTACTTGCTAAGTTTTGTCTCGGCGACAAAATGTCATTCGACCAGGAAATCTCTGCGGCGGTGCTATCGAAAGCACTATTCTCGAAAGTCTATCTAGCCTGTGCAGAAAAATGGGGTTTGTAATTTGAAATAACTTACAACTTTTTCATTGCTTTTATTTAGGATCCTCAGTATACATAAAATATTGTTACGATCTGAAACTTTGTGAATCCTGCGACTTTTATACAAAACTTAATCCTCCGACCAATGGGCCACCCAGTAGATATCGTCGTTTTACATAAGAGTTAGATGAAAAATAATATAGTTATAAAATCTATACTAATATATAAAATCCTTAAGTGACTGACATACTGATTAATCACGATCCTGCTCAAACCACTCAACGTAAGAAGCTCAATTTTGGCATACAGGTTGATTCTAGGGTGTAGAGGTTCGATAAGAAGGGATTTTTCGAAATTCCAGTTCCAAGAGGATGAAACCACCCCTCAAATATTACAATATTTTTTATTTAAAAAACGGTCAAGTTTCCGAAAAAACGCTTAAACACGTATATTTTATTTTGTTTTTTTTACATATTTTAAATTTTTTAAAAATGTATACAGGGTGTTTCGAAAAATCTGGTCATTGATTAATCTCGATCCTGCTTAAAGCGCTTGACGTAAAAAGCTGATTTTTGGAAAACAGATTGACTTTAGGGTGTAGAGGTTCGATAAGAAGGGAGTTTTCGAAAATCGAATTCTAAGGGGATAAAACTATCCCTCAAATATTAAAATATTTTTTATTTAAAAACCGGTTTTTCTGAAAAACTCTTAAACACCTATATTTTATTTTGTTGTTTTACATACTTTAAGATTTTTTATAAATTTATACAGGGTGTTTCATAAAATATGACCATTGAGTAATCACGATTCTGCTTAAACTGCTTGACGTTTAAAGCTGATTTTTGGAAAACGGATTGACTCTGGGGTGTAGAGGTTCGATAGAGAGGTGTTTCTCGAATCTCAAATTTTAACGAGATGAAACTACCCCTCAAATATTACCAATAATATCGCCATGTTGTTTTTTCTTATGCTGACATAAATGTGAGAAAATTTTATCCAGTTTGTATGTTAATGGAAATACTTGCTTTGCTTTATCATCACTATTACAAATGACTAATTCGACGCGAACGAGGTCGCTGGTACACGCTAGTGATATTATATTTTCTTCGAATATAAAGCTGGTAAGTGTCAAGATTTTTTCTCGACCGTCCTCTATATACGTCCTCATGCGTAATCCTTAAAATCTTGCAGCGACACAAAAAGTGGAAAATAATATGTGACAAGGAAAATAAGCTTCTCGGGACAACTCTAGGGGGATTTGTCACGTCGGGGCAGAATAATACTCTGGCACATAATGCGCTGTTGCTCGAAATGACGACCCGGAGAGATTATTGACGTCGGATTTTGGCTATTCGCTTTACACGAACTGGCTTTAGTGTTACATTAACTCCATAAGAGATCGGACAAGGTATTGGAGAGCTTAGAAGTAGACTAATAAACTTTTTCTCCCTTTGGATTTGCCATTAATTTGTTATTTCATCTCGTCATGTTGTTGATTGTCTACGGAGTTTATTTTATTATGGACTGATTAAGACTTTAGGATGATTTGCTTTGTAATGCAATATTAATATATTGAATGTCATTCTCCCGTTTTACTTCTAGATACCTACAACTAAATACATCTTTCCACAGATTACTATTTTGACTTTGCTGAGTGTTTTAAGAGACCATTACGCTGTACTGTTCGGGTCGCTTTCAGTGGTCGGGTAAAGCGGGTGTACGCCCGAAGGAAATATACATTATATTTCAGAAATACTGCCTAAAGCTTAGCCCGATCCTGTCGTGTTAAGCCACACCCAAAATTCCAAACACACGTGCGTTGATTAAGGCTTGATTAAGGTTTGCAAAGCTTCAGCATTTGTCATAAAATAGCGAGCAATTTGTTACAAAATCATATAAATTATATATCACTGCAATCACGAAACTTCAATCTATTTCCGTATTGTAACGGAATTTTAAATTATGTCTTTATTTTCGAGAACATTTAGTCCAAACATAAGGAATATTTTGTTGATGTTTGACAATCAGAATCTTAAAAATAAAGAAGTTGTCTAAAAATCTGCTAAAATACGGATACGGATATAGTATAATCCTTTATCTTTAATTTCCTTCTTCATTTGTGTCAAAATACCAAGCCAGTTTTACATAAAATGTTAAATGCCGAACACTTATTTTGCTACTTTTTCGGACTAGTGAAATGGACTTTTAACTTCTCTTCCTAATAACACAGTATGAGGTGTCCTATTTTCGGGAGTTTTATAAGGTTTCTCATTTATGAGTAGAGATGCAAGGATGTGGTTTTCATATTACTACGAAACTTGTTTATGAAACTAAAAATGCTACATCATATTTGTCCTGGCTTTCTTAGTTTTTCGAGTACAGGGTGAATTTTAGTTATCTTATAACATCGCAAAGTTTAAAAATGTGTATTGATATATTCCACGGCAATGTTTTCAGGTCTTTTAGGGTTTTTTGATATATAACCATAACCTAACCATACTTCTCACAATGTCTAATAACATGAAGACTTCCATATAGCTCTTTGTCATTGACTTATCTCCGCCAAATTTAATTCCGCATTTATATTGTGTCCCAACAGCTAACCCATAATGAAATTACTAAGACTAAGTATAAGCGAGAAAAAAGAGACTATATTTAAGGGCTTTGCGCAATGGAAATATTATTTCATATTATCTATTTCTACGTGATGAAAAGATACCGTGTAACTATAACAATACATCGGAACACGGGATATAGGAAATCCCATGTAAATTTTGAAAAGGTAAAATATTATCTCCCCAGATGCATTGAAGTTGTACTTTTGTCTAGAATTTCGTTTTATTTGGAATGGGTATCTAAAAGTTATATTCGCAAAAATCTGCCTTCAAATTACTAAAATTTATAATACGGCCCAGAGAAAGCTACATTAGAATACCAGCAAAAATATGATTTTGTCATTGTCAAATTCGATGTCACATTTTTTGTTTACAAGAATTTTTTATTTGAAAGGATGATTATTTTTTTCTGAATTGGAATGATCACCTACAAAAGAATTAGTAGCAGTGGGAGTAGTAATGAAAAGAAATTCTAGAGAAAAGTACAATTTAAACGCCTCTTAAAAAAAATCTAATACAACTTTTCCATAAAATTATCTGGTGAGATCATATTTGAACTTTTCAAAATTTACATGGGTTTTTCTATGTCCCGTGTGGTATAATTTTTTGATTTAGTACAAAAACACTAATTTTCTAAAAATCTCAATAATATCATCTTTTAATAACATAAAATCTTTTTAAATATTTGAGTATCATATGTTATGCAATTATGCACAATCCATCAAATCGTTTTTTTAACAAAGTGTTTCACATTCGTTTATTTATAGGACCTTAATCAATAATCACAAAAAAATGATATAAATCATTAATGAATAATAGATAATAGTAAAGTGTGTATCTTATAATTCTTAAATGGCCTCTACACTACTCGTGTAGTAGCCGAAGTAGTTCAAAGTAAATGGTCTATAATAAGGATAAACTAAAATTGAATGAAATTAAAGTTCAAGACAGAGCTGCAAAATAAATAAAAAAAACAACCCAAAACCTTCCATTTTGCGTTGAATTAAATAATAGAAAATTCCACATTTTCTCAGCATATTCAACTGAACGGCAACTAAGCCGGGCACTCGAGTCCTCTCGAGAAGGAAAAAACCGCAGGAGACCCACCGCGGCCGCAATAATAATGATTCCGGCAACGCAAAACAACGTGAATCGAATTACATGCCTAGTAGAACGCATTATGGGAGCAAGTGCGCATTATTATTTTATAAGAGCAGTCGCCTGTTTACCGTAGACAATGGCACCCTTTCATATCGCCGGCCACTTGACTGCTACTGCCGCCGCCAATCCTGCTTTCCTGCTACGAGTTTTATAATAAATCTGGATGCTGCGCCGGCAGCCGACACAAATTTTAATTGGAAAAAATATCGCATCTTGGCGATCGCCCACTGCAGCCTGCCGCTTGATGCCTTTGTGGGAGGGGGCATTTCGGAGAAATCATCGAGTGTCATTCATTTGCGGTTTCGAGTACATTATTATATTTTGGAGGAGTGATTCGGCATTAATTTGGATTTCTCGAGAGATGTGAGTTGGCCATCTCTCGAGAGATGTGAGATGTGAGTTAAAGACTAACGATACAGTCTTGGTTTTAATAAACATTAATAAACGATATTAAAGAAACTAACGATATTAAAGAAAATATCTGTAATACTGAACAAAAAAAATGTAAAAAATCCCCTAATACTTTGTATTGCCGCTCTTGGCTGCTATAATTGCCTGTATATGTCTTTTCATACTGTCATTTCATTGAGGCTGCATATATCATATTGCGTTATGCTTTCCCATTCTTCTTTAAGGACTAAGCGAAGTTCATTTAATGAAGCTGATACTGCTTCGCGACCTCTAACCCTCCTGTCCAGCATTTTCCACATGTCAAATATGATGGGCAGTTCATAGGAATATATAGTTCACAATAATCACCAAAGCAGGCTTGTGACAAGGACACAAATAACTAAAAAGAAACGATAATTGAAAAAATTGCAAATTGTTGGTGGCAAGTTCATTTCGCTCTTAAAAATTAACCAAGGCATGTACTGACATGATCCCAAAAACAAAATGCTCAGAAGACATGGCTCTGACCGGAAAATTATATTTAAGGAAAATTCAAAAACGAAATTGCTGCACAGGCCGTTTTAAAGTTAGGGTAAAAAACAACCCATCGAAGTTTACGTAAACTCAGAAAAACTGAGTTTACGAATAAAAGGTGATAATTAAAAATAATTATATACAGCTTGCTGAAAAATTCATAAAAATGGGAATAAAAATAACTTAAATGAAATAATAATGCCATTTTAACAGTACGTCCATTAACTACAAAAACTGTTGGGCTTCATAATAGTTGTACTTAGATATGTTAAATATTTTTTTTTGCTTTTTACGACGGGAACAGACATACTTCCTAAAACTTTAAGGTTTTTTTTATATCGGTAGAATGTAGATTTTAAAGGAGGGGATTAAATACCACGATCTTATAGATCTATCGTGTCCTCCTTTCTTGAGTTCAAAACTCAACATACAGACAGACATACAGTCTCAGGGCTTTGAGGAAAGCCACTATCGGTACCGGCTTTACAGAGGTTGGTTCTCCATCTCCAATATCAGTCGTACCAAAGTTTATGACACGAATGGTTGTCTCGGCGCACTCAGTGATTAGGTGTTCTGGTGTTTCCCCATTTTTTCTAGAATCTACATTCGCCCTTATTTCCTAATAACGTAGTTTCTCGACCAACTTTTTTGACGTTTAAGCAACTTTGTTTTACCTGTAAAAAGCCACTGACAAGTTTGTTTCTGTTTGGATTCAACGCAGCTGTGTTTACAAAAAATAATAACTTTTTTATTTTGTAGATGGCTCTTCTACTGCCGAACAACTCATACGTTTTTCAAGATAAGAATACTCCACAGAGGTATAGACAATATTTACAGCTATACAGGTTTTAAATATTACTCACAAAAATCTAACATATTGAAAATAAAAAAAAACTCGCTCAACACTTCATCAATATTTTCGATTCAGCATGCATGTTCTATATCTAGGTAAGAATAATTATAGTGACTGCTCAACGAATTGCAGCTGCCTTGCAATTGTGTAATCGTTTATATATTATTTATATATGTATCTATCCTGCGTCACATGGCTGCCTAATAATTTTTATACGAACCCCACTAAATATAAAATGCAAGCTAATATTTTAGAATATTCTCGTTCTATTTTCAAAGTAGGAATTCCGCTGACCGTGCCAATAGATGACGCTGCGCCGTTGTTTATTTGTAGAATTACAATGATTTGTATTATTTCGCGATTCGAAAAATTATTCTGTTGTTCTCCGACCGGCCAATTAGAGCATCTCGCCTTTGTGACGCATGCAACTAGAACATTATAGAGCTATCTAATGAAACATGTATACAGGGTGTCTATTACATAAGTGGGCTGGTACATCTGGATAGAGTAATATTATTTTATATTCTAGTTATCATTTTTAAAATAAATTGATAATAATTGAGTTATTTAAATTAAATATTAAAAACATATTTACATACTGAGATCTGATGTGCTTACATATTTTGTATTTGTATTTTTTGTATTTTATTCCACTTTGTTTTATTTTTTTCCTCCACTGCGACCGCGAGGGCCTATTGTGGCTCAGTTCTATACACTTTTCAGAGAAAAGGTATTAATATTCACCCTCAAGACCCAATCATTTAACTTATGTTACATAGGTGTGGCATGGATTTGCCAAACACCTTTTACAACATTTAAAAAAAAACTTTTACATTTGAAAAAATTATATAAAAAATGGTACAATTTTTTCGAAAAAAATCTCATAGACAATGGACATTTATGTGGGCCAAAGATACTGCCATTTAAAATACTTGCAGTTACTTAAAAGACACCTTGTATAGTTTGATTTATTCCTACTAAATTGCTATATAGTTTGAAAATATGTGTTCTCACGACATTAATATTCGCATGTTATACTTATAATTTGACGATATTATGTCAGATGAGTGCCAAAGTGATTTGTTTTATAGATGATGATGAATAATTTTACCTATTTTGAAGTTTTGGAATAATATTTTAATTATTACAAAATATATTTGAATTATTACTAAGATGAAATCAGTATTATCTCTTTTTAATGTAGAGAGGAGAAAATATTTTCAAATTTCGACCGTACTACCCTAGAAATTTTAAAAATCCTTTGGAGACCCTAGTGCCTTTCCCATTCAGTAATAAGCTGTAGGTCCTATGCACTTGTGAAATACCTACCGATGATACAGATAATAAGTGCAATAAAGAGTCTACGTCCATATCTAATATGTCTAAATACATCCCCAGTTACCATAATGCACAAAAAACACTTTACTTTTACACTGGACACTTTACTTTTGCACTTCGCTAACCATGTTAGCATCATCAGCAAATAATTAAAACTAGTTTTAATCACTCTAGTTTTGATGTATCTGCTGATGATGCTAACATGGTCATCAAAACGCATGTCGAGTGTAAAAGTGTTTTCAGTGTATTTTGGTAAATTATTGTTTTATTTTGTAACACCAAAGGTTCAAACTCTCAACTGTAATTTTTTTGTTTTTGTTACATAAAATATGCTTCGCTCTATAACTATTTGTGTAAATTGAAGTTGTCTTGATCTCTGATGATCTATGACAGATACTGTCTGGTAGATTGATGTTCTAGCTGGCAGTATACGCACACCATATACTAACTACAGATATATCGTCACAATCATTTTATATTACTAGCCACATTTTATTGCGGACTGTCTTAAACGATTACACCGATCGTATACTCAGACATGTCGTATATGCTGCGGCTTCTGCAAATCCCAGCGCGTTTTTGCGCATCAGTCAATTCAATCGTCAAAATATATCCTGAAACGATGTTCCGGAGGCAAGTACAAGCCCTTAACCGTGATTTAATGCTAATTTAGCATCGATAAGTGTAAAACGAGATTAAACGGCGCACATATAAGCTCTCGGCGTCTCGGCATATAAGAACATAGCCGTGCATAAAAGATGTGACTTACCGCTTTACCGCGCTGTCTTGTACGTTGCGCTTGACGCATCGTATTCCAGAGACCCCGTACTTCGGCATCTGAATGTATAATTACGTTGAATTACAGTTGCTTTAAGATAAGAACTAATTTAATAATGTAATAGGAAAGACGAGGGTATGTGAGTGTATTACGTGAGAGAGTCTGTATGCACGAATTTAATCAACTATTTATTATCAAATTTGCAATATGTATGATGTCTGTATGAAAAACATTAATTATTTCTACATCATACATTTATTATGTCAACTAGTAGAAGAGAAAAAGACATATGTTTCATTATCTGTTAAAAGTTCTAAGTTTCATAATTATTACTTTCAGCTTTACCGCGACCTTATAGATCTATTGTATCCCCTTTTCTTGAGTTATAACTCATCATACAATCATCTTACGGGCTTTGACAAAAGCTACTAATCTGAAACGGTTTTACAGAGGTTCGATATCTCTGATATCAGTCATACCAAAGTTGATGGCACGAATGGTTGTCGTCTTGGCGCACTCATTAAAGAGGTGTTCTAGTGTTTCCCCATTTTTCCCACAGAATCTGCAATCGTCGTTGTTTCTCAGCTTCATTCTACTGAGGAATTCCTTGATGAGATGTTCATTGAGTTCCGGTTAAAAACCCCGTGACAATCCAACATTTTTTCTTATAAAAATCGGTCGTGAGAAGTCCTGAGAATTTTTTTCGAGAGTCTTAAACTGTTGGAGTATTCCCATTCTAGGTTACGAATAGAGTCTTCCAGGTTTTTAAGTTGTCTTCTACTCTAAGGTGGTTTCCGCTTAGGAAGCAGGCCGGTTATTGTCCAGAGAGTGTTAGGTTACTTTAGGTTAGGTTGCTGGTGCTGATCCTTCAATGGGAGGCCTTGGGCTCATTGCGATAGCCCTGTATTATTGTTACAAACCTTCATCTCATTCTTTCTTTGCATTAAAGCACTTCCAGCTCTGCAAAGTTCCCGATGTCGCTCAAGTTCGCTTCTGCTGCTTTCTCTAGTCCTTCCAAAAAAATTTGCCCAAAAGTTTTAAAGCGTCGGTATTCCAGTGCCGGACAGTGGCACAACGGGTGCCCTATGGTTTCTTTTTCCTCTCCGCATTCTCTGCAGTAGTCGTCGCTGGAAATCTTCCATCTCACGAGGTTAGGATGACACCGACAGTGATGACACCTACAATTATGCGTACTATGTTCTTTTTGCGCTGTTTGCTATCTACCAGTAGTCACAGTCTTCGAGTTGTAGTCTGGCCGCTTCCTTTTTGGAGTAAACCTCTGCTTGTAGAACATTACAACCATCCGATAGCCTTAAAGATCGTGGGATGTCTAGTTCCTCTGAGAAGAAGTCTATACCTATGCCTCCTGAAGTTACGGAAGCATCTGTGTAGACTGCTATCTCTTGTCCAGAGAGTGTAGTGTTCGCTCCTTTTCTAGGTAGAAACACCTTTGTAGGTCTACAACCTTTTTGACTACCTTTTTAAACAACCTGCTTTTCCATTACATTCTTACGTTCCTTAATTCGAACATTTAAGGGTTTAGATGTTTTACCTATATAAAATTTATCACATTCACGTGGTATTTTGTATATTACATTTTTCGGTTAAACTCCAGTCTTCATTGGTTTAATATGGGTTAAAATGCTTTCCTATCCTTCTTATTTTTCCTTCTTCTTTTCTGATGTATTCCTCAGGTATCTGTAGAGGTTAGGCTATCGCTTCTTTGATTTTTTAATGAACATAACATAAATAAACATAAGTTAATTTTTACTTCTTCTTCTTCTTCTTCTTCTTCTTTTAGAAGGCGTATCGCCTGTTTAGTTCCGGTTTCCTCCTCGTCTAAGCAACTCTTGCGAGGTTGACTGCCAACTGTCTTGCCAACGTTTAGGTGGTCGTCCAGTAGGTCTTCTGCCATGGGGTACGTTGTTGCGAATTATTGTGGCCATTCTGTCGGGGCCCATTCTATTGACATGCTGGTTCCATTCTCTTCTTCTCTGCCTTATCCATCTGACAACGTCGTTTGTTTGGCACTTTTCTCTTATGTCTACATTTCTCTGTCTGTCCCTCAATGTGTATCCAGTTATCATTCTTAAGGTCTTCATTTCAGTAGTTCGTAGGATTCTCTTTGTTACTGATGTTTCAGCTCTGGTTTCCGCACCATATGTCATCACTGGTCGTATGCAGGTTTTGTATATTCTTGACTTACATTCTGTACTCAAATGTTTGTTTTTCCATATGGGATATTTAAGATGTCCTGATATTGCGGCAGCTTTATTGGCTTGTTTCCTTACTTCTTCTTCCAGGAATCCTGAGCTTGTAATTTTGCATCCGAGGTATTCGAATGACATTATCTGATCAATAGTTTTGTTTTTTATTACCAATTTGCACCGTAGAGGCTCCTTTGTAATGGTCATGCATTTGGTCTTATTTGTGGAAATTTGCATGTTAAGTTTTTCTGCCTGTCTGTTAAAAGCTTGTAGCATTCTTTGGAGGTCGTCCTCTGACTCTGCAATAAGTACTGCGTCATCGGCATAGCATAATATGTTTACTTTATGCATTCCCATTCGATATCCTAATCCAGTATTCTTGACGGTTTTTATTACTTGATCCATGATTGTGTGAATAACAGAGGGCTGAGGCTGTCGCCTTGGCGAATACCAGTTGTAGTTCGAAGATGCTGCGTTAAGGTAAAGTTTGTTCTTATTTGGGTTGTTGTGTTTGTGTTTAAGTCCTTGATAAGTTCTGTGAGTTCTTTCGAGACATTACTGCTTTCCAAGATGGTGATGATGTCTTTTAGTTGGACTCTATCAAAGGCCTTTGTTAAATCTATAAAACATAGATAGGCTGGAGAGTTATATTCTAAGGATTTTTCAACTAGTTGCCTGAGTATGAATAGTGCATCGGTAGTTGATCGGTTTCTTCGGAATCCTTGTTGTTCCTCGCTTATTGGCACTATTGAGGAGATTTTGTCCGCAATGATCTTAGTCAGAAGTTTTAGCGAGGTGCTCAGTAATGTTATTCCTCTATAGTTTGCTGGGTCTGTTTTATCTCCCTTTTTAAAAATGGGTATTGTTATACTTTGTTTCCATTCTTCTGGTATTTTCTTATGTTGTAATATAATGTTAAACAGTTTTGTGTATTCCTCTATGATAGCCGTGCCTGCGTTTTTTATTAGCTCGTTTGGTATTTTATCTTGATTAGGAGATTTTCTATTTTTAAGTTTCCTTATTGTCTCTTCTACTTGCTTGTAAGTGATTTGCGCATGATCTTCTGTATTATCTCTTTGGCTTGTCTCTTGTGCTTCCATTGGTTCATCTGTTTCTGCGTATAAGTCTCTGAAATATTTTTCCCACGTATCTTCTGCAATTGTTCTTAGTTGTATTGTTTCATTTGTTTCTCGTTTCAAACCCCTCAACATCTTCCAAATACGTTTTTGTGCTCCGTACATATCCGCCTCCATTTCGCTACTAAATCGCTGCCAATATTCTTCTTTAATTTCTCGTACTCTATTATTAGTCCTGTTCCTTATTTCGGTATAGATATTTCGGTTCTCCAGTGTTGGAGATTTCTTGTATTGTAAGTATTTTTCCTTCTTTTCCCTTGTAATGTTCTTGACTTCTAATGTAAACCAAAGTTTAATGTTCGGTCCTCTATTGTGTGATACAGTACGTGTTCCTAAAGCTTCTTTAGCACTTTTGCAGATGTTTTCTTTCAATTTGTTCCAAGCTGTGTTAGGAGTATCAAACTGTACTATGGGGTTAAGAGTGACATGTGTTTGGCATCTGTTTGAATAAAGTTGTTTTGCTTTCGTTAATTTTTACTTAAAACGAATAAAAAATAATCACATATAGAAAGTTTGAGACTCTTTGGTTTTACCTCATTAAGTAATAATAGTAATCGCAGTAATTGTTAATTTTGAAGTTTAACTTGGAAATAATGTCATTTTAGCATAACGTCAACGGCTTTTATAGAAGTATCTGTTGAAAAGACTAGTGTTCTTGAATAGATGTATTTAGATATTTTAAATATTTTTTTTTTGTTCTTTATGTTTTTTTTTGCTTCCGACGACGGAAAAAGATATACTTCCCGAAACGTTAAGCATATTTTTTGTCCCCCGTTAGGCTCATTTGTTTTATTAGTAAACCACCGCTAACAAGTTGGTCTCCATTGCAACGCAGCAATGTTTACAAAAAGTGATTTCATTTCGAAAAGTATTTCTTTTTATAGATTTCCTTACAATGCAAGTGGCGAAATACTCATACGACTTTTTTGAAGAGATTTTACCAATTACCATGTAATTGACATAAACCAAAACATACACTTAATAACTTCTGTATCTACTACATTATTAAATCGGATAAGATTGCAATAAAAATGTACGAACACGAACTACCGGCCGTGACAGGAAGATAAAACGTACTCCGCGTCACATAACTCTCGCTAACTTCTGATCGAGGAGTGCCAAATCGTACCCACCGTAAAAGTAAGATGGCGTTTCGGACCATTGCTCGCTCTGAAATAAATAAGCGGAATTCAATAAAATTTCTCGGTGAGTAAGGTTGAATCGAAACTGGTTTTTCCTTTCCAGCGCCGCCGCCGCCGCGGCTTCTCACTCAGTCAATGCCCCCCGCGATATTATTTAATTTAAATATTCTCGTATTTAAATTATCTGACAAGTGAACTGCACTTGCGAATCGCGTGCGTTTTCCTTTTCTATATTATTAAACCTTCGGCTCCGGTTTAATATTATCCGAGTCGTCGAACGTGGTCATTTCTTGTCATTGCCCAGGTTGTTGTTGCGGTTACTTTCTTTAGCTACCGATCTAGTCGCCGCAAAAATTAGACGTTAACGTAGATTAATACTAGGTTTTGCTACCCGGCCAATGTTTGTTATTATTACGATGGAAAAATCGGGCCGATGGGTAATGAAAATACACGCGCACGGTAGGCATTTACCTCAATAATTACAGTCATGATGCTCCTGTTACTTGGCAAGATCGTAGCGCGGTAGCCGAAGAATGTTTGCATTTTAATACAAATTCGAAAATTACTTAGCAGCCAGCACGATTATCTTCTAAATTACACAACAGTCTCGTCAATTTACGGTAGGAAATATGTTAAATGGCGTTCATTAAGTGTTCTCTAACACCGGCAAATAGGGAGAGCCAATTATCTATTATATAGGCATTAAATTGATTTTTCTGATTTGGTGTTGTTTATTTTGAATATAAGATTTTTTAATATATTGCAGATGTTATTATGGAACAACGTTAAAAAATGGAACAGATAAAGGAAAATACCAAGAATAGTTTGTACGAAAAAGCTCAGGTGGAGTAAGAATAAAGATATTATGTGTCGAAATATGAGATTACTTCGAAGAACAATAAATTGGTAGGTGTTATGATAACATGAAAAGAACAACTGATCCTAGAGTCAAAATTTATCTCAAACCCATGCCATTAATACCACAGTCGTTAAACGCAAAGTCTGGCTTCGATATGTTGACGATATCTTCATCCAATTTTCGATTGAAAAATCTGCCTACCGTTTCTGGATTATAATCAGTGGAAATAGTGAATCTATTAGCATCTCTGTGTATAGCATACACTTGTGTACTAAATTTCTGGCTTCGGTTTAGTATTATCCGAGTCGTCGAACGTGGTCATTTCTTGTCATTGCTCAGGTTGTTGTTGCGATTACTTTATTTAGCTACCGATCTATTCGCCGCAAAAGACGCTATCGTAGATTAATCCTAGATTTTGCTCCTCCGTCAATGTTTGTTATTATTCCGATTAAAAAATTGGGCTCATGGGTAATGAAAATACATGCGCACGGTAGGCATTTACCTCAATAATTACAGTCATGATGCTCCTGTTACTTGGCAAGATCGTAGCGCGGTAGCCGAAGAATGTTTGCATTTTAATACAAATTCGAAAATTACTTAGCAGCCAGCACGATTATCTTCTAAATTACACAACAGTCTCGTCAATTTACGGTAGGAAATATGTTAAATGGCGTTCATTAAGTGTTCTCTAACACCGGCAAATAGGGAGAGCCAATTATCTATTATATAGGCATTAAATTGATTTTTCTGATTTGGTATTGTTTATTTTGAATATAAGATTTTTTAATATATTGCAGATGTTATTATGGAACAATGTTAAAAAATGGAACAGATAAAGGAAAATACCTAGAATAGTTTGTACGAAAAAGCTCAAGTGGAGTAAGAATAAAGATATTAGTGGTCGAAATATGAGATCACTTCGAAGAACAATAAATTGGTAGGTGTTATGATAACATTAAAAGAACAACTGATCCTAGAGTCAAAATTTGTCTCAAACCCATGCCATTAATACCACAGTCGTTAAACGCAAAGTCTGGCTTCGATATGTTGACGATATCTTCATCAAATTTTCGATTGAAAAATCTGCCTACCGTTTCTGGATTATAATCAGTGGAAATAGTGAATCTATTAGCACCTCTGTGTATAGAATACACTTTTGTACTAAATTTCTGGCTTCGGTTTAGTATTATACGAGTTGTCAAACGTGGTCATTTCTTGTCATTGTCCAGGTTGTTGTTGCGGTTACTTTATTTAGCTACCGATCTATTCGCCGCAAAAGTCGCTAACGTAATGTTCAGCTCACGTAGACGCTCGGTCAATGTTTGTTATTATTCCGATTGAAAAATTGGGCTCATAGTCATGATGCTCCTGTTTCTTGGCAAGATCGTAGCGCAGTAGCCGAAGAACGTTTGCATTTTAATACAAATTCGAAAATTACTTAGCGGCCTGCACGATTATCCTCTAAACTATACAACAGTCTCGTCATTTTACGGTAAGAAATATGTTAAATAGTGTTCATTAAGTGTTCTCTAACACCGCCAAATAGGGAGAGCCAATTACCTATCTATTATATAGGCATTACATTGATTTTTCCAAATTGGTGTTGTTTATTTTTGAATATAAGATTATTTAATATATTATGCAGATGGTACCATGGAACAACGTTAGAAAATGGTTGAGATTAGGAAAATACCTAGAATAGTTAAAAATACATAAATAAATCGTTTTCGCTTTAGCTTGGTTCACTTAAAATCGAAAACAATATATTTTCGGTTGTTTTCAAGTAAATATTACAAGGAGATTTAGTTTCAGAGAAAACATTTAATAAATTACACTACTTTGAAGTTTTACTACTGATTTATAATTTAACGGTTGGTAGTATCGAAAGTGAGTTGTATCTTGGATGATTACCGTTACACTCTAATGTTATAGGTATTTATTATAACAAATTGAGCATTTTAAAATATTCATTTAATCTTTGTCAACAGTATGAATTTACCTGAAATATTTGAGGAAATAAAGTTAAAATTTGGAAATTGAAATTAGAATATTAGTGCTATACAGGGTGTCCCAGAAATAAGTGCAAGTATTTTAACTGGTAGTATAGTTCAACCCCAGAAACACGTCTATGAGTTTTTTTTCGCAAAAAAATTCAAAATTCGGATTTTTTTTCTTCCTTACTCAATGTTAATTAGCGATGATCAATATTGTTGTGATGAATATAATCAGATTATATATATTAAAACCGGGTTCATAGCGTTCTACGCCTTCCGGTACCCAGTTGCCAGCCTTTCCTATTCTCCCAATCCCCTGGATGAAGGTTTCTCTCTGACATAGCTTTATGTATTCCTCCGATCCATGTTGCTTTCGGCCTTCCCTTTTTTCTCCTTTCTGATGGTATCCATTTCAGAACTTTCTTCGGTATTCAGTCCTCACTCATTCTTTCTACATGCCCATACCATACCAGCTGTCTTTTGTCTATTTCATTTATTATGGTTTGCTGGACATGCATAATTTCCCTTATCTTTATATTCGCTACTCTTTCTATTCTTGATATTCCCGCAGATCTTCGCCAGAAGTCCATCTCGAGTGCTAATAGTCTTTGTTCCATTCTACTAGTGAGCTGCCATGTTTCACATCCATATAAAACTATACTTTTAAAGATGGAATTATAAATAGTGTGTTTTGCTCATATGAGATGTGTTTGGACCATAATACTGAGTTTAGGCACCCGATAATTTTTTTTGCCTTTCAGTATTCTTTCGTCGATCTCGCTCTCTGTTCGCCCGGTATAATCTATCTGAGTTCCAAGGTAGGTGTATTTACTGCATGACCCTATCTCTATATTTCCATCCAGATGTAAAGTTTCTGTTGCTTGGCCTATATATAAGTACTTAGTCTTCGACGTATTTACCGACAACCCCCACTTTTCATACTCGCTTAAAAGTCTTGTTGCAATAAATTGTAGGTCTTCCTTATCTTGAGCCACTACCACTTGATCATCTGCAAAATGAAGGTTGTATAGAGTTGTTTCGTCGTTAAGTGGTATTCCCATTCCTCTGCACGATCTTCTCCATTTTTCTAGGGTTTCATTCAGATAGATCTTAAATAACATCGGGGATGGGCAGCAACCTTAATCAGATTAAATAATAAAAAAAAGAGTCGGTATAAGGTACCCAAAACAGAAAAAAAGTATAGAGTGTGACATATTATTGTATTCGGCCGAGTTATTAAGACCGAGTTCTTTCAAAACCTGAAATAAAAAGTCCGTATTTAAAAAGATTAAGTTGGCCTCTGTATCTCACAAATTATCAGTTATTTTGAACATCTAAAAATATTATCAGATACCCTTAATAAAGTGGCTATGAGAATATACAGTTAGTTTTTTGATTTTCTAAAATATATAGACAGGAAAAAATAAAATTGGTTTTTCAAAAAATCAGTTTTTTAAACTCAGCAAAATTTAACAAACTTGAAATTTTTAAAACTTTCTTGATAACATCTTGGTGAACATCTCAAAGCGCAGCTTTGCCCCAATTTAAACATGTTCGTATCTATTACGGTTACCGAGATACCAGTGCTCGTACCTCGAATTTATAGTACCCTGTAGAGACAAAGAAACTTTTTCCATACCAATTTTGAATAGTTTATAATCATACAGGGTATTTCAAAAAACATATGCCATCTCTCGTCGGGAGGTTTCTCATCAAAAAATATGAAAAAAAGGTCCTATAAACATGGGTATGGAATTGCATAGTTTTAGAGTTACATGGTGTTAAAACTTTTTAATATATTTTTTTTGTAATTATCTTAAATATCATTCTTTTTTATTTGAAATTGCTGTAGGTTGGACTAATAGTAATAATATTTAATAATAAATTAGGTAAAATATATAATTTATTAATTTTAATTTTATTAATTGTAAAAATTGCCTATATCTATGTGGCGGATTCATCTCTCCAAAAAATCATATACAGGGTGGTCCGAACTGTATTCCGAAAACTTCGGCAGCATATTCTGCAGATAAAAATAAGTAGAAAAGTTCCTATAAATGTATGTCCTAAAATGGTTACTTTCAGAGATACAGGGTGTAGAAGTTTCATTTTTATTTCGATTTTTTCTAAATAGTTTCTGAAGTAACGTCAATAGTTGGATGAAAATTGGTGTCTCGGAGTTTTTTGACATGAGAAATTTGATTTTGGTGTCAATATGACTCCTACTAGTAGAGGGCGCCACCTACATGTGTTTTAACTGTTTTGAAGCGTAATAACTTTTTTACGTAAAAAATATCTCTTTGTAAAAATCGCTACAAGCAACCATTCTTAAGATGTTTAGAATGGAAATAGACAATACATGTCATTATTGACAAAAAATAAACACGTTGAATAGATAGTTATTTCACTGAAATAATAAATTTGGGAAATTTTAATTTTTTTAAATTAATCATAAATTTTTCTAGAAAAAATGATGATAAAACAGTTTCTGTTCAACTTTTGGCACAAAAACTTTTCAAATTTATGATTTCAGTCTAATAACTATTTAGTCAGCATGTTTAATTTATGTCAATGATGACAGGTATTGATAATTTCGATTCCAAATATCTCGAAAACCATTACTCGTAGCGATTTTTACCAAGAGAAAATGAATAAAAGAAAATGAAGAGAATGTATATTTTTTTATTCAGTAGTTTTATACAGGTACGGACAAACAGTTATTACTTTTCAAACTAGTTAAAAAATATGTAGGTGGCGCCCTCTACTAGTAGGAGTCATGTTGGCATCAAAATCAAATTTATCATGTCAAAAAACTCCCAGACACCAATTTTCATCCAAATATTGACGTTACTTCAGAAATTATTGGAAAAAATTTGAAATAAAAATGAAACTCTACACCCTGTATCTCCGAAACTAAGCATTTTAGGACATACATTTATACGAACTTTTTTACTTATTTTTATCTGCAGAATATGCTGCCGAAGTTTCCGGAATACAGTTCCGACCACCCTGTATAGGGTTTTTGCCACTGCAAGAAAATCTACAAAATAAAATAGTTATTTTTTGTAAACACTTCTTCGTTAATCCAAGACGGAAACTACTTGTCAGAAGTTAGGTTTACAGATATACAAATTTGCCTAACGAGCAAAACAAATGCTTAACGTTAAAAAAAACGGAAAGAGATCAACTCTCCGAAACGTTAAGCATTTTTTTGTTCGTTAGGCAAATTTGTATATCTGTAAACCTAACTTCTGACAAGTAGTTTCCGTCTTGGATTAACGCAGAAGCGTTTACAAAAAATAACTATTTTATTTTGTAGATTTTCTTGCAGTGGCGAAATACCTATATAGAATTTTTTGGAGAGTTTATTAATTGTGATAAATAAAATTGCGTTTAGCTCATGAAGCAGGCCGAATTTGACAAAATATCAAGAGATAACATTTAATTGGCATTAAAGGGACTACACAATTCTGTTATCAAAAGAAAAAAGTCAGTGGCACACATTGTTTTATTTTTGAAAAATATTCCAGTGATAACCCATATGCACATTAATCGACACTATTTTAGCATTAAATATGTAGCACTCATAATAACTTTTACCCCTAAAATTTCATTCGAATCACTAAACGTACTTGGAAGAAAATTATAATAAATCGAAAAAATATTAAGACTTTAACACCCTGTAGAATGTAGAATGTAGAATGTTTAGGAGGGGAGTTAATCACCGCGACATTATAGATCTATTGTGTGTTCCCCTTTCTTGAGTTATAACGAGTTATAACTCATCATACGGTCTCAGGGCTTTAAGAAAAGCCAGTATCTGAGACGGAAGGTTGATGGCACGAATGGTCGTCGTCTCGGCGCACTCAGTGATAAGGTGTTCTGGTGTTTCCCCATTTTCCCCACAAAATCTGCATTCGCCGTTGTTTCTCAGTTTCAGCCTACTGAGGTGTTCGTTGAGGAGACAGTGTCCTGTTAGAAACCCCGTGACAATCCGAAGATTGTTTTTACTTAAATCAAGGAAAACCTTTGATTTTTCTCGGTCATAAGTTCTGAGGAACTTTTCGAGTGTCTTAGACCGTTGGAGGACACCCAGTCCAAGTTACGGATGGAGTCTTCCAGATTCTTCAGTTCCGCTTTCAGTTGGTTCCCGTTTGGAAAACAGAACGGTTCTGGTCCTGTTAGTGGAGTGTTCGCTCCTTTTCTAGCTAGATCATTTGCTTGTTCATTGCCTTCTATCCCTTGATGAGCAGGCACCCAGAGTAGGAGGACTTTATTTTCTTTGCCTAATTTGTTGAGCTTCTCTAGGCATTCTTTGACCAACTTCGAATTGATGGTTACTGAGTTGATCGCGTTAACTGCTTGACTATCGGATAGGATGGCAATTTCCTGTTTTCGATAGTTCCTATCTAAGATAAATTGTACGCATCTTTCGATAGCGCAAATTTCTGCCTGAAGGATACTGGGGTAGGTGCCCATTGGTTCGGAGTATTCAGTTTTCGGCCCAAATACTCCTATCCCTGTCCCTGCTTTGGTTTTGGAAGCATTTTAACACCCTGTAGCTACGAAACAAACAAGAATCGAACCTACGTTGATACGGAAAATAACTCTTATTTTTAAGTGAGGAATCTCCTCACGAGAGATGGCACATGTTTTTTAAAACACCCTGTATATCAAGGGGTTACATGAGAATAAGTCAATTAGGAATTAATTAAAACAAATTGACGGTATTATTTTATTAAAATTAAAACAACGGGGGTATTATAACTACAAACATTTTCGGAGCAAGCAACTGTGACCGAAAACGTAGCTTATTCTCCCTCTTTGTGTCTCGGAGGTCCTCTCCGTGTCAACTCATAATTTCCAAGGCTCAGTTTAGCCGTACATCCTGTTCTCATTTTTCGCGCCCGCTAAGAACACGACGACAACCCGACCATCATCTGGTTTGTTTTTTCCCGTTTCTCTTTCTTAAATCTTCGTCTTTTAACCGCCTTTTCTTTCTCTCCGCCGGAAAAAAAGGGGTTGTTTTGGGGCTTTCAGCGATCGGTAATGGCGCAACGAAAAAACAAACGCCCACTAAAAAAAAGGATGTTATGTCTACGGAAAGGGTAAATCGAGTTTAAAAAATGGCCAGACCACGAAAGTGTTAAGTGACATACGACTGACTCGTTGACGTGCCGCTGAAGTATTTTGGGAATTACCTATTTCAAGTTTCTGAAATATAACCGTTTTTTTTTTCTTGAGGGTGGTGTAGTTCTTTCTAATTAAGGGATTTAAGTTGTTTGTTTTTCTTTTCTGGTACTAAACTAAAAGGGATGGGACGTGTTTATTATACAAACTTATCCAGATTAAGTATCAAGCATTAGTAATTTTCCTGGCATTAAAAATACAAAACTGTTCCATTTACTAAACTAGTAATTTCCTTGCGGGTTGTAAAGCAGGTCATAAAACAAATAATCAAAAGATAAAATTGCATTCTTATACAGGGCGAGTCTTAAATAAGTGCAAATATTTTCAGAGCTGGTAGATTTCGAATAGTCGATAAAAGAATCATGTTTTCTCTTTACCGTTTTGCAAAGTCCAAAATACCGAGTTATTTAAGATTGAAAATTAGAAAAAAACATTTTGATTTTTTCTGTATTTGCATCGCTTTTAGTGTCCAGCGATACAGGGCGTCCAAATATTATAGCACAATATCCATTGCATCAGATGATGATGAATGCTCGACGACTGAAGAAAGCATAAGTTTAATGGAAGAAATGGAGGAAGCATTGTCTGGAGCACTAGATGACTTTGATGCTGATGGTGGTGATGAGAGTGAAGAAGAACTTTAATATTTTAAAGTTTACCTTTTATTTCCAAAGGAAACATTTTTTTGGAGATCTCTTTATTCCATGTTTTCTTTGAAAACAAATAGACCTTAGTTCCTTAGTCTTGTTACTCAGTGTGATATATAATGTTTCATTATTTTAAAAAATGTTATTATTTGATTTTAAAAGTATACCGAAGCTATGCCTTTAAACTCATTTAGGTATCAGAATTTATTATTTGTTTGTTTTGTATTTGATTATATAGAGCTGTGAACGTAGAACCACTAAGACTGATTTTTGTTTAAGTTTGTTTGTATTTGTTAATATATCTTTATCTTTACTTACCTAGCGATTTTTTTACATTTAAGGTAAATGACCATAAATGACCGTAAATGACAAAAATGACACATAAATGACAATGTCATGCCATAAAAAATAAATGACCGTCATTTTACATTCCTAATTGGGATACTCTATATATATCAAATTATACCGTGGAAAAATTTGGGGTGAACAGGAAATTCTAAAAGGTTTTCTAAAATATACAGGACAATCTAAAAGGAAATGCACGATTTACATCATTTTTTGCGAAAAAACCTCATAGGAGTGTTCCTGGGATTGAAATATACCACCCCTAATAATATTTCACTGTATACTGTATACATGTTGTACTGTTTGTGCTTCATTCATGATGAAATCTCCAAACAAAGCTTGTAAATTTTATTCATACAGTGGGTGGCCAACAAAAGAATAGTGGAGACATTTACCAGAACGGAGATGGACAAAAAAGTTCGTAGTGGACAGTGGAAAAAAGAATTATGTCAGACCTGGTAAGCAAAAAGAGTTGTTCAAGTTTTTTGATTTTTTGTAGTGGATCTAATAACAGAGCATTTTAATCGGTATCTAAAACTGATGGGATACACGTACAAATTTGTCAATTTGTCAGTCTGAAGAAAACATAACAGAATATAGTTTATATTAATGCGATAGCCCTGGCAAATATACATGCGGTTCTTTATTGTGTTAACCAATGATATGTCATTGACAAGGAGCTATATGGAAGGTTGACTTTTGTAGTTGCTAGACTTTTTGAAAATGCTAGGGCTGGAAAATGTAACCTACACATCAGAAGAGGACCACAACAGATCTGAAATTATTTTAGCGGAACAGGCCACCTCATAAAAATATAATCTAACACAATATTTCTTAGTCTAGTAGACAATTTTCTTTTGTCATGTTGAAACGACGCCGACGTCCATTTGGTTTGGGAATGAACATCAATGACATTCCCCATCTATATTTATATATAAAATGACAGCGATATTCATTCCGTATAGCCATCGCTGACGCCGTTTTCTTTTCGATCGTATTGTACTTTGAAGATCAAAAATATATTATGTCTCATTTAAGTAAAGTTAAGTATCAAAAATAGAAAATTAATTTTTACCTCTCGATCATTTTAAGAATACTTATTAATTACCTTTACACAAACCCATCCTAGAGAGCATACAAACAAATAAATTACACTACATAAATAAATAAGTGCTTATAATTTACAGTATGCTGTCAGCACCTTTATGGCTTGATATCGATATAATTATAAACAAAAGCCAAGACAAACAATTAATTTTGGACTTTGTTATCAAGGCCTCTTAAATTAAAATTTTCTAATTAGAGAGTGTAATAGTTTTGTTCGTTACTGTCTTACGGCGTAATAAGTATTGTTGGTAAATTGTTGTAATATAGTATTATGTTTATTTCACTTCGATTTCGATGTACATCCACCGACAACGTGGAGTTAGATTTGGATAAGTACAATACAAGTATTTAGGATATTATTTCGACATTCTTTGATGATAATGGTGTTGTAGTACTAATATTTTTTTTATAATTAACTGCAGTGTAGAAATATATTTAATTTTTTATGTGAGTCATTATTTTAATAATATTATTTTATCATCAGTTTACACAACATAATAACAGTTTGTTAAAGGCTTCATTTTTTTGGCCAACAATATGGTTATTGTGGAGATATGTTATATTAAATCTTATAAAAAATATACATTTTTTAGATTTACAACTGTGAAATTTGGCAGGTGTTATATGACAAGCATAGTGAAAAATATGAAAACTATACGTTTGTAATTAAATCAAAAATTATGGTCTTTATAAATCATCGAGGTTAAGAAATGATATGCGCGGTCATAACTGTATGGGTGGACAAATCTTTTTGTAGATGTTTTAATAATTTTAAACTTTTACTAATCTGTACAGAAAAGAATTATCTGAATGCTGTATATCTTTAATGAAATCACAAAAAAAGCAAAGAAACTGAATTTTAGAAAAAAGCTCGGAAAAAACTGCCGAAATTCGATTCCTGAATTATTTAATATATGTACAAGGTGGTCGAAATTGGTCTGTTTTCAGAGAAAACCTATTTCCTGACTAGATAAAGCTAAACCGACATATACAATCACGGGCTCAGTTTCTGAGACACGTTTAATGTTAAACAAAAAATTTTGTAAAAACGTTCTTAAGACGCTTTTTTTAACCACAATCCAGTGGCGTACTCGGTTTTTTCTATACTTGCACTTTTTGCCAGCAATAATAAAAATTATTTTTTTTTATGGAAAAATGCTGGCGTTTAACCCTGTCCAAAGATATAAAGTTATGGGTATCTATTTCTAAGAATGAGAGAAATATTAGGGGGTCTTCTTCTTCGGGTTCCATCTCCTAATGGAGGTTGGAAATCATCATGGCAATTCTAACTTTGTTAACGGCTGCTCTGAATAACTGGTTTGAAGTAATTCCAAACCATTCTCTCAAATTCTTGAGCCATGATGTTCTTCTTCTTCCTTGGCTCCTTCTGCCCTTTATCTTTCCTTCTATTATGTTCTGCAGCAGGGCATATTTAGATCCTCTCACTATGTGTCCAAAGTACTCAGTTTTCTCTTTTTAAGGGTGTTAATCACCTCTTCGTCCTTCTGAATTCTGCGTCGCAGTTCTACATTTGTAACCTTGTCAGTCCATGCAATCCTCAGCATACGCCGATAACACCATCTTTCGAATGCCTCAAGCTTCTCCATTTCGGCCTTTTTAAGTGTCCAAGCATCTGAACCATAGAGTAGAGTTGCAAATATGTAAATATGTAACTACTGTGTTTTGCCTTTATATCGAAGCGGGCCTTGATTTTTGTAGACCCATTTGACTACCTAATTATTTTTTTATTACAATTTAATATTTTATATTATTATTTATCTGCATAATTATAGACTTTTGAAAAGATAAATTAACAATTTATCGTTGGAAAGAGTTAAACGCCAGAGTTTTTTTTAAGTTCATAGTCAACTATGTTTTCCATTTAAAAAGTTATATTATTTCTGATAAGATAGAAAAAAACTGACTACGCCACTGGACTGTGCTTAAAAAATGTCTTAAGAATAGTTTTACCAAATTTTATTATTCCGCGAATTAAAAAAGTTATTGGCAATTTTCAAATTGGTAAAAAAATCAAAAAGACCCCGTATCTCAGTTGGCAGTGAAAATATTAACAGGTGGTTTATGTCAATAAATCTGCTTCAGAAATCGAGCCCACGACATCTATGTCGCTTTTGCGTAAGTAATAGGCTTCCTTTGTTAAAACAGACCAATTTCGACCACCCTGTACCTAGAAATTTGTATATTGAAGAACAGGAAATATTAATTGTCTATCCTTATTGGAATTCATACTCCTTGGGACATAAATATTTGTAAAATAAAAACGCAAAACTATAATCATAAAAGTATTTTTAAAATGTGAATGATACACCGACGGCACCCGACGGTGGACTAAACTTAGATACAAAAAAAAACTCTAAAACCATATTGCCGCTAAGATATTGGTGGTTTATTTTTGTTTCTACAGGTACTTAAACAGCACAAAGCTTTCAGATATTGTGTTAATAGCAACGGGATCATAAAATTCTGGATCAGTTTATTATAGGTGAGTAGGAATATTTATCTGAAAGCCAAACATAAAACCTGGATTGATATTAGCCACAAGGTTAATATCATTCATTACTTGAGCCATAAAAATTGCAAAAATAATACCGAGACCCGTTCGATATAACTATAAAATTTTCAGTAGTTTGTTCTTTAAGGAGAGAAAAACAAAAACTTTCTAAGAATTTGAAGGCGTAGGAAGAATCTGTAACGTACAAAAAAGATGTAAATATATGTTAAAATATTATGACTTTCAAAAAATTCCGATTTTAATTTTTAAAGATAGAAAGCGACACTGTTAGTTTACTGTATTGCACGCTCTACAATTACATACCCTAAATCATTAGATCTATTAAGAATTGTTACTTAAGAATCTATTACGCTGTACTTTCGGGTCGCTCTCAGGAGTCGGGTAAAGCGGGTGTGTGATCGAAGGAAATATATATTATAATTCAGAAATCTGCCTAAAGCTTAGCCCGATCCTGTCGTGTTGACCATACCCAAAATTCCAAGTACACGTGCTTTGATTAAGGTTTGCAGAGCTTTAGTATTTGCCATAAAATAGCCAGCAACTTGTTACAAAGCCATATAAATTATATATCACTGTAATCACAAAACTTCAGTCTGTTTCCGTAATCTAACGGAATTTTAAATTATGGCTTTATCATCGAGAAAATTTAGACGAAACATCAGGAATATTTTGTTGATGTTTGACATCAAAATCTTAAAAATAAAGAAGTACTCTAAAAATGTGCTACTATATAGATAAATATAATTCTTTATCTTTAATTTCCTTCTTCATTTGTGTAAAAATGCCTAGCCAGTTTTACATAAAACGTTAAATGCCGAACGCTTATTTTGCTACTTTTTCGGACTCTTAAGAAACGTAGTTATATGGTTTTGTTATATTGCTAAATGTATTTAAGAGATTAACTGAAGTTACACATCAAATACAATAAAAAATGTCTATACCTCTGTGGCGGATTCATCTCTTCAAAAAAGTCGCATTGGTATTTTCGCTACTTGCATTGTAGAAAATCTACAAAATAAAATAGTTATTTTCTGTAAACACTGCTGTATTAAGCCAAACGGAGACCAGCTTGTCAGCAGTGATTTACTAATAGACTTTGCCTAAGAGACAGGAAAATGCTTTAACCCTTAAGTACTAACACCCCGTCTCACAGACGCAACGGACCAGCTGGACTTATAACATCTCCCCTCCTCTCCGCTTCTAGTTATCATCCAACTATGTAATTTCAATACGCATCAAAACAAGTTAAAGGCCGGCAGGGCAATTTGGGAAAGTGTGTAGTTTTCGAAATATTTTAGTTCAAACTGTCGATGCCGTCTGACAGAAGGAGTGTTAGCCTTAACGTAAGTTTTTTTAATTTGTGGAATGAATGAAGCACCTAGTAGCTGAAAACATGTGAAGTATGGCGAGCAAGGATACTCTTCAAAAGTGGTTTGAAGAGACTGGCAGCCATATTAGCAAAATTGTGACATAAAATCCGAATGTGGCGAAAATTTTGCCATAGAGAGCCATCATAATTCTGAATTCGAATTTGAAGCTAAAAAACGGTTTTTAACTAATATCGAATGGTATGTAGCTGTGTATATTTTTTGATAGATGATGAAAATATGGATGTGAATGATCAGTAGACTAATATCGAAGAAAGTGAGGAGAACAATTTGTTTGGAATACGCAAAAGAGTGTGTAGGGAACAAGCCCATCTTTAGGCATTGTCATTTTTTTATTCTTTATATTTTCGTTTGCTTTTTTGTGCTTAATAGATAGGTTTTTATATGCTAAATATAATAATAAATATATTTTTTCATTTTCCTTTCGTTTTTTTTTCTATCCCATGAGAAACAAAGATATGTCAAAATCCAAAACTAGTACATTTATTTCAAATATATAAAACATGTTCGCATAATATAAGCATTAGATATTTTTTTCCTGTAGTTTTAATGCTAATGGTTCACTCCACTTACAAAAATCTGTTAGACACAAACAAAATATGTATTTTTTTATGTTAGTACGACTATTTTGATATGTTAGTACTTAAGGGTTAAGCAAATTTATTAGTCACTACCGTAAAACGGGATAACTTCGACAGCGGGGACAAACGGGGTAACTTCGACATGTATATTACAATGCTTTTTTTCAGGTTTTTGTTGTTTTTCAGATGTTTTTGTTGTTTTTGAGGTTATCCCAAATTTTTCTATTGTTTTTGTTTTCTTTAATACATTTTTGTATTATAATTTTGTTTTATTTATTTACTTTTATTATTATTAATTTTTATTATCATTTGTTTTTTTTCTTTTTTATTATCATTTCTTTAATGCGGTACTCCGAGTACACAAATAGAAAGGCGTGGATCAAACGTCACCTGTGGAAAGTGAGTTTGTGGATATTGCAACGGTGGTTCCAAACAAGTGAGATACGAATGTTCTCCATGTTTCGACGAACGATGATTAGAATTTAGTTCCTAGTGTTGGCTTTGTTTTTTATGTTTTAAACTTGTTTTAAATGTCGCGTATTTATGTTTTTACTTTGTTCAATGAGTTTTAGTTAAGTTAAAATAAAGTCTTTTAAGTTCTGTTAGTTCAGATGCAAAATGTGCTAGGTAGCACGTTTCAAAAAAGCAAAGTTTCTGAAAACAGATGACTGTATTTTTTGTTTCGTTTGTCTAATTTAGGCCTATAAACTATTCCCTAATGTTTCTAGTTAACAATTCATAATGATTTTTTAATATTTAAACGAAGTTGCACCGGAGACGTCCAACTTCGACTTCATGTAGAATTAAGCATGGTGTCGAAGTTATCCCGCATCCGGGGTAAAACCAATAAAAAAAAAGCAAACCAAACCAAACCAAAACAAAAAAAAAGAAGGAGGGGTGGGGGGGAGGGAGTTGTTTGTTCGGCTGTGAAGAACAAAGGCTGCAATTGTTACGATGACACATAAGTCACGGTTCTCAAGACAATAGCTTTCTTCACAGAGCACGAAATACAGCTGAAACCTGTCGAAGTTACCCCGTTGTACGGTATGTCATGTTAGTTACTACATCATCACCAGATGATTAAATGTTGAAAATAGTGTTATTTTCTTTTAAATTTTCCTGTATATTTTAGTCATTAAATGGAAGTACAGAAAAAAAATCCGGTGGCTCTCATTTTTTTAAATAAATATTTTTTTTTAAATTTTCAAACATGAATAACTCGGTTATTTTGGACTAATTTGAAAAACGGCAAAGAGAAAATATGTCTCTTTTATCGAGATACCAACTCTGATAATATGTGTACTTATTTAACACTCACCCTGAATAGGGATATTCATTAGAAGTATACAGTGTGTTTCTCAGAATTAGCTCACCTCTCATAACTTATTTATTTTTTCAGATAAAAATTATTTTTGGTATGTTAGAATATGACATAAATTATGATTGATTGACGTATTCAATTGTTTTCGGTACAACAATACAACTACAACCTACAACTTTTGATTTCTGAATGGCGGCACCCTTGGTATTTTTTTTACTTCATTTGATAGAAAATTACATTCTGAATAGAATGATATATGTCAATATTTGACATTTTCAGTTAAAAAATTGCAATTTAAATCTCAATTTAGAGTGCCATGACCATAAATGTAACGACAATTTGAGTCGAAATACCTGAGAAATTAATTGAGAATAAATATAAAGTGTGTGTACACCATTCGTAAAATATGCGTTTTTTCAAATATACTAATGAGCCACCCTCGTTCCACTTGACCAAAAATGGCGCCAGGAGGCACGTATAGCTGCCCATACTAAAATATGTTAATAAAAACTTGGTAGGCAGTTCTTTTAGTTTCAAAGTGAAGGAATTTTTCCAATTTTTTTATCTCAAAACTGCGACTTTGACTGATTTTGATGTTATTACAATTTTTTTTGCAAATATTATTCCGAATCTTAAATTGAAAACCGCGTTTCGCTAGCTACTGTAATTTTGGAGTTACGATTTTTTTAAATTATTAACCCCCTCCCATATAACCGAGTTAACCGAACCCAAAATTATAGGGCCAGAATTGGGGTTTTGAGAAACACCCGCTATACATAAACTTTTGGAATATGTTAAATATGAAATTATCAGAACGAATCAATAATACCCACTCCTGGATTATAACTAACAAAAATTTCAGATGAAACAAATATCAAAACATTTAATATATTATTTCGTAATCCGTCATTTATGATTAGTAATGATTAAAAATACAATTTGGGCAACTTTTAACCGGCCAGGGCCAGGACAAGATACGAAAAGCATTAGACGATTAAATATATTTTTCCAAGGCCCCTTCGTTGAAAATTAGTGTTTTTAATACAGTCATGGCGCTCTACGTTGTAACTAAAAATGCAATTTTTAAGTGAGAATATCAAAAGTTGACATAATATGTCATTTTATTCAGAGTGACATTTTCCGTTTCAATTTATTTCATATACTAACATACTAAAAATCGTTTTTATCTGAAAAATTAAATAAGTTATAAGGATGGGCCACTTTTGAGAAACACCCGGTATACTTTTAATGAATATCCTTATTCAGGGTGTGTCTTAAATAAGTGCAAATATTTTCAGGGCTGGTAGATCTTGATAAAATAGACATATTTTCTCTTTACCGTTTTTTTCAAATATACTTATAAAATAAGTCAAATATAGCCGAGTTAACCTAAAAAAAAATTATAGGGGTGGGTTATTGGGGTTTTGAGAAACACCCGCTATACATAAACTTTTGGAATATGTTAAATATGAAATTATCAGAACGAATCAATAATACCCACTCCTGGATTATAACTAACAAAAATTTCAGATGAAACAAATATCAAAACATTTAATATATTTCGTAATCCATAAATTTACCTTTAATAAATATTACCAATGTTTTTAACCCCAATGTACGTTATTATAAAATATTATTTATTAGTGAACTCAATAGAAACCACAGCAGAGAGCGAGTTAGATACATCTAGATATAGAGAAAAGCGTATGTATTGAAGCCGGCCAGGCTACTGTTCGTAATAATATCATACAGAATGGTAATTAGAAAGGATGGGGCAATAATTAATATGAAATAATGGCGACACATAAAGCAGACAGTCAATTGAAATGACGATAATTAGTTGTTATTGTAGGGAGCGCGGACCAATACAAACACATACACATCATAACCGGCCGATCTGTTTTGTGCCAGTGTATGTGTGTATTTGCGAACGCTTTGTGTGCAAACAGAATATGCATACGGGCTTTGGATCCATATATCCGATTCGTATTATTTATTTCCTTTGTGCTCGGCCGGTCATTATTCGGCTTTTTGATGTCGATTCTACAAAAAAAAATCGCTGACGAAATTAAGGTCGAGTTTTTGTTGGTATCGAGTACAATGATACACGTAAAACAGTTTGCAAAATATATTGTATTATACTAGCCAAAAGCACATCTACTGTTATAAACTATTCTATATAAAATAGCATTACGAGAAGACGCGATATCCCCAGAGCTGCTTACAGTTTACAGCAACATTAGAGGAAATCTTCCGTCAACTGGACCGGACTAACAAAGGATTAAAAATAGATGGAGAATATCTTAACCATCTAAGGTTCGCTGATGACATAGTCCTAATCACCAATATTCCTGAAGAAGTACCAGCCACAAATTAACGAATTAAATACAGCCAGCAATGAAGTAGGTCTCAAAATAAATTTAGCAAAAACTAAAGTAGGATTGCCAACCGTCCTCTATTCCAGAGGATAGTTCTCTTTTTGATTTCACTGTTCTCTTTTCTCTCACGTATTGAAAAAGTCCTCTTTTTTACATACCAAATTCAAAATCTAAAAAATATTTGTCTATAGTTACAATGCTTTAAGAAATTGTTAATCTGTCTCTTTCGCTACTCCCACTCATTTCCAAAGAAAAGAAAATGAAGAAATATTTGTGGAAGCGATTAACATGTTTAACTATTTTATGTTTACTTACTGAAAGCTTATGTTTTGAAAAAAATGTTTTGTTGAAAATGGTTTTGAGTTTAATTTTTTTAAGAAAGTAAGAAAGACCATCAATCGCATGCCGTTTACATAACTTTTTCTTAAATTCTAGACATTTTAAAGAGGTTTCACAAAAATGTTTCATCTGTGCCTTATGTTTACTTTTTTTTTAATTTATTGAGTAAATAGTACCAAATTATTTATCCTTCGAAGAATTAACACACTAATTTTAGTTATAAATATTTTTTGTTGGATATAAATTATATTAAGAATTCATTTTCATTTTCTTAGTATCCAGAGTAGGTAATTCACGGTGAAGATAGTTTAGCCGTTTATAGAGAACTGACAAGAAGATTTTTTGGAAAATTTGGATTTTTACATAAAAGAACTGGCTCAATCGATTGTTATGGTGTCTTCAGACTTAGGCCTGGTTGACACGGTCAAAGTTTACCTTGATCAAATACATTTGGACGCTGCGTATGTCTCACTTGGGTGCCACTTGGATAATATGAACTAATTTTAAACCAGTTGATACGACCCAAACAGCGTCAAAGTGAGACGCGTGCAGCTTCCAAGTGTATTTGATCCACGTACACTTTCACCATATTAACTAGAGTTTATCCTGTAATAAATCAAAAGTACAAAATGATACATGGAAAAGTATACGAGAACATTTCATTCAATTTAAGCCTGAGCTAGTAAAAATGCTGTGAAATAAACACGGTAAACAAAAGGATTTAATAAAGCATAAAATGCTCGGTAATGAAAGAAAGCAAACATCAATAAGCAGATAATACGAATTTGCAGCGAAAGCCGTAAAGCGTAAAGCAGCCAGTTCTCCCGCTAATGATAAAAAGGTGAGTAATTCGGTTTTTTATCTTTCCCTCTCCGTATACGGACAAAAAGTAAAACACCATCGCCGATTCTAATATTCAAACAGAGAAACGACCGACTCGGCAGAGAAACATCAGAAAGCAGGACTTTGATTTCCATTACTTAATTACACTGAAACGCGAACGGTGGCGGCGACGTGAGGAGAGATTGAGGCAGCTTGAGCTGTGGAATGGAGGGGACAGGAGGAGGGTAGGGCGGCGCTGACATCAACCAAGTCCTTTGAGCGGTCGGGAGATCTCGTGGAATCAGAGAGGGCATACTCGCTAATGATAATAAGGTTACGTACAATTGCTTCTTGTGTAAATTAAATCTGATTTATCAAAGCGATTTCCTAGTTTCTAATTAACAACTTGTGCGGAGAAATTTATTGAGTAAATAGTCACAAATTATTATTCGAAGAATTAATACAAAAAATGGAGTTATAAATATTTTTTGTTAGATATAATTTATATTACTAAATCATCGTCATTTTCTTAGTATCCAGAGTAATTCACGGTGATGGCAGTTTAGCCGTTTATAGAGAACTGAAAAGTTTTTTTTGAAAATTTTGATTTTTACATAAAGGAATTTGCTCTATCGATTATTACGGTGTTTTCAGACTTAGGCCTAGTTGACACAGTCAAAGTTTACTTGGATCAAATACATTTGGATGTTGCGTATGTCTCACTCGGGTTCCACTTGGATCGTATCAACCGATTTTAAATCAGTTGATATGACCCAAACAGCGTCAAAGTGTGACGCGCGCAGCTTCCAAGTGTATTTGATCCACGTACACTTTGACCGTATTAACTAGGCTTAATCCTGTATACTTAAATAGCGGACCACACAATAAATTAAAAAATGAAAGTGTTTTTTTTCACATTCTAGGAGGTAAAGGATTAGTGTTGAATTGGAGAATAAATCAAAAGTACAAAATGATACAAGGAAAAGTATACGAGAACATTTCATTCAATTCAAGCCTGAGCTAGTAAAAATGCTGTGAAAAAAACACCGTAAACAAAAGTATTTAACAAAGCATAAAGGATTAATGTTGAATTGTAAAGTAAATCAAAAATACAAAATGACACATGGAAAAGTATAAGAGAACATTTCATTCAATTCAAGCCTGAGCTAGTAAAAATGACTTGTGTCTAGCCCTAGCAAGCAACTATTAAGCCCGACCAATCACGTTAGAGTTTTTGACAAACACAAATGAATTAACACACTCCAAATAACCACGCTAACCAACCTGATTGGTCAAGCTTAATAGTTGACTGCTAGGGCTAGACACTTCTGTAAAAATGCTGTAAAATAAACACTGTAAACAAAAGTTAAAGCCTTTTGTTTACAGTGTTTATCCTGTAATAAATCAAAAGTACAAAATGATACATGGAAAAGTATACGAGAACATTTCATTCAATTCACGCCTGAGCTAGTAAAAATGCTGTGAAATAAACACTGTAAACAAAAGACTTCAACAAAGCATAAAATGCTCGGTAATGAAAGAAAGCAAACATCAATAAGCAGATAATACGAATTTGCAACGAAAGCCGTAAAGCGTAAAGCAGCCAGCTCTGCCGCTAATGATAAAAAGGTGAGTAATTCGGTTTTTGATCTTTCCCTCTCCGTATACGGACAAAAAGTAAAACACCATCGCCGATTCTAATATTCAAACAGAGAAAAGCGGGACCCGATACGCGAATCGGACCGAAATCCGGACTCTCTTAAACAAATAACGGAGCAGCATCGACCGACCGACGCGGCAGAGAAACATCAGAAAGCAAGACTTTGATTTCCATTACTTAATTACACAGAAACGCGAACGGGGGCGGCGACGTGAGGAGAGATTGAGGCAGTTTGAGCTGTGGAATGGTGGGGACAGGAGGAGGGTAGAGCGGCGCTGACATCAACCAAGTCCTTTGAGCGGTGGGGAGATCTTGTGAAATCAGAGAGGGCATACTCGCTAATGATAATAAGGTTACGTACAATTGCTTCTTGTGTAAATTAAATCTGATTTGTCAAAGCGATTTCCTAGTTTCTAATTAACGACTTGTGCGGAGAAATTTATTGAGTAAATAGTCACAAATTATTATTCGAAGAATTAATACAATAATTGGAGTTATAAATATTTTTTGTTGGATATAATTTATATTACTAACTCATCGTAATTTTCTTAGTATCCAGAGTAATTCACGTTGATGGTAGTTTAGCCGTTTATAGAGAACTGATAAGGAATTTTTTTGGAAAATTTGGACCTTTACATAAAGGAACTTGCTCCGTCGATCGTTACGGTGTCTTCAGACCTAGGCCTAGTTGACACAGTCAAAGTCTACCTGGGTCAAATACATTTGGATGTTGCGTATGTCTCACTCGGGTTCCACTTGGATCGTATCAACCGATTTTAAATCAGTTGATATGACCCAAACAGCGTCAAAGTGTGACGCGCGCAGCTTCCAAGTGTATTTGATCCACGTACACTTTGACCGTATTAACTAGGCTTAATCCTGTATACTTAAACAGCGGACCACAAAATAAATTAAGAAATGAAAGTGTTTTTTTTTCACATTCTAGGATAGGAGGTAAAGGATTAGTGTTGAATTGGAGAATAAATCAAAAGTACAAAATGACACATGGAAAAGTATACGAGAACATTTCATTCAATTCAAGCCTGAGCTAGTAAAAATGCTGTGAAAAAAAAACACGGTAAACAAAAGGATTTAACAAAGCATAAAATGCTCGGTAATGAAAGAAAGCAAACATCAATAAGCAGATAATACGAATTTGCAGCGAAAGCCGTAAAGCGTAAAACAGCCAGTTCTCCTGCTAATGATAAAAAGGTGAGTAATTTCGTTTTTGATCTTTCCCTCTCCGTACGAACAAAAAATAAAACACCATCGCCGATTCTAATATTCAAACAGAGAAAAGCGGGACCCGATACGCGAATCGGACCGAATTTCTCGACTCTCTTAAACAAATAACGGAGCGGCATCGAGCGACCGACGCGGCAGAGAAACATCAGAAAGTAGGACTTTGATTTCCATTACTTAATTACACAGAAACGCGAACGGGGGCGGCGACGTGAGGAGAGATTGAGGCAGTTTGAGCTGTGGAATGGTGGGGACAGGAGGAGGGTAGAGCGGCGCTGACATCAACCAAGTTCTTTGAGCGGTCGGTAGATCTTGTGAAATCAGAGAGGGCATACTCGCTAATGATAATAAGGTTACGTACAATTGCTTCTTGTGTAAATTAAATCTGATTTCTCAAAGCGATTTCCTAGTTTCTAATTAAGGACTTGTGTGGAGAAATTTATTGAGTAAATAGTCACAAATTATTATTCGAAGAATTAATACAATAATTGGAGTTATAAATATTTTTGTTAGATATAAATTATATTACTAACTCATCGTCAATTTCTTAGAATCCAGAGTAATTCACGGTGATGACAGTTTAGCCGTTTATAGAGAACTGACAAGAAGATTTTTTGGAAAATTTGGAATTTTACATAAAGGAACTGGCTCTATCGATCGTTACGGTGTCTTCAGACTTAGGCCTAGTTGACACGGTCAAAGTTTATCTGGATCAAATACATTTGGACGCTGCGTATGTCTCACTTGGGTGCCACTTGGATCGTATCAATCGATTTTAAATCAGTTGATACGACCCAAACATCGTCATAAAATTTAACATAATTTACCCTTAAAACAATTAGAATTTATCATACTATTTAAAACCCTGTTTATTAAAATGCAAAACAAAATGTTTTAAATCTTACTGCATTTTCAAATAATGGATAATTTAAAGTCTAATAAAATATAACATAATTTACTTTAAACAATAATAAAATTGATAATAGTAGTTAAAACTTTTTTATTAAAACATAAAATAAATTGTTTTACTGTTTAAATTATTTTTTAATAATTTCTAAAGATTTTCTTTAAAAAATAACGTGTTTTTTAATAACAAATTATAGTTAACGCTACTATAAAATATTTTATATTTTACAGTAATTGATTATATCTGGCTATTATAATATTATCTTAAGTGGCATTATACTGGGTAATCGTCCTATAGAGTATTAGAATTTCTCTTAAATCATATTATTTTTTTAATAACAATTATTATACAATTTTCTCCGTGTACCAGCCTTGAAAATATTTGCACTTTTTAAGACTCACCCTGTATATCAACCATATTATATTATGTATGTTAACGTTTCTACTATACTACATATTAAAATACATTGTGCCATCCCTTATTATTTTTATTTCGCTATAAAAGCATGTTTGCGCACAATTTCATTACGAAGAAAGCCTCTTTATTAGAATATCTCAACCCTTTTGAACTGAAGCGCCATCCAGCGCATAGAAGAGAAGAGATATTTTGTTGAATAATACACATGAATACTCTTCGTTTACTCGCGTGCACGCTACATGTTATATCCGTATTATAATGTTTCCAAAAGCAAAGTAAACTCAGAAATTCTGATTATGAATTTCGGCTCGACGAAACTGAGCGACGGAGATGATTGTATGGAAATAAACAGAGGATAGAGGGGGACGGAGAACGATGTGTATAGAGAAAGGGATGTTTGTGTTTTGGCATTCGGCATACACAAACGTAATCAAAGTGAAAATCTAGAAACAAACGAGGAGCGACGCCGTGCCACCACAAAGCAAAATGGAATATTACATGTCATTGTGGAGACAGACGCGGGGAATATAATCTCCGGAATATTATTTATATACATATATATTCTCGATATACACGAATCGGAGCACGAGGAGTCTGAATAAGCAAAATGGTTGACATGATGTTTCCTTATTTGTAATATCTTTTGCTGATAATTTTTTTAATTGGATATTTTGCTAAGTCGTTGGAAATTTTCTGATTCATGGGAAATTTCGAGATCCAGAAGGAAAAGTGAAATTTTAACCTAAAACGCCTTATTCGTGGGAAGTTCTAAAGTTCATTTGTAAAAAAATAGTTAGATGTCGTATACGCATTCTGCAGACTGAGTTAATTGAACCTTTTATAATGATAAACGATATATTACTTTGAAAATCTCGTAAGTTCAATTTTTGACAAAAGTTATACAGGGTGGCGCCTCTCATACGCCACGGAGGCTCCAAGGAGAACGACAGTTTGTATTGAAATGAAATTTTGTGAGCATATGTTTTACAGGGTGTTCTAAAAAAAGTTACATATGAAAGTTGTGTTTTTAAAAATAAAGGTGAGTTTTATAAGAGAAGTATATGACTAAAATGTAAGGTTTTTGACATATTTAACATTTCCTAGAAATAAAGAACAATTTTTAAATTACAATAAAAGCTACCCAAATTTACCCGGTATAGCCTAATATGTAGTTAAATTAACTATTATACTTTAAATCAAATTAAAACTTGATCCAAAAAATTATAAAGGGTGAGACAAAATTAATATTGAACATTGGTCACTTCTAAAAGCAAGTTACTCTTTTTTTTAAATGGAACACCCAGTATATTATTTCGATATTCAATTGGGATTTTATGTCTCTTCAAAATACTTTTAAGGTTGCCTACACCTCAAAAAAAAATCATTTACATGATTTGATCTGAGTACCTAGATCTTTATTATTTGATAAAATCTAGGTGGCTGTGATATGTCTGATGTTACTTCAACATAGTTGTCTAATTAGTCCAACTTTAACAACTAGTTATCATTTTGTGTCAGTTCAAACACAAAACAATTTTTCAGAAATTGGCCGAAAATGCAAACTTATCCTACATCAGAGAAAATTGATATGATTCTATTAATTGGTGAATGCAGTGTGCAAAAAAAAACAAAAAAACACGAGTAGTAGTAGTAGCACTGTCTTCAATTTCTAAATCAGATATATTTGATGTATGATCTGGTTCTGATTCTGAAGGATGGATCTCTACCTCTACGGGTTCTAGTGGTTCTGGAGGAGTTTCATCTTGTTCAACATCATGCTCCATATCCACTTTTTGTTTTTGTAGTAATAATTTATTGTTATGAGCTACGAACATTATTTTGCCGGCTCTTTGTGCATTTAAGCGATTCCTTTTTTTAGTATGGATAAAACTGTAAGTACTGAAACTTCTCTCAGTGGCTGCAGATGATGTTGGTAAAGACAGCAGAGCAACAACTAAATATTTCAACTGAGTATTTTTACACATGGCTTGCCAACAACTTAGACAGTATACATTTTTAACTGGCATCCAAACGTAGTCGGGAGCCCATAAACCCGATTTGGCGCAATAATTTGTTACATCTGTAAAAATGGCTTCTTCATTATCGACAAACTGAGGATGTTTGTTGGTGATATTGTTGACAAATTCCATAGTGGCTATGTGTTCTTCATTGTTAAGGTGCTCTCCCAGGAAACAGGGGTCCAAGAGATTCGCGGCAAAATACCTTGGTTTAAGAGCCATACGTTTTCTATTTTGTAAGGCGGAGAATAGGCATACTTGATACACTTTCGTTAAATTTTTTCTCAATGTCTTGAATTTTGAAAAAGAATTTCTTGCAAAACTCGGATTTTTGCGAATATTCGCGATTTTGGGACCGAATATTTCGGATATTTCTGAAATTTTCTGCAAAATTCGAATGGAAATATTCGCTACCAACATCACTAGTCATTAATAGTGTTAAATTCATTTGACACCACCATCTTATAATTAACATATTAGGGTTTATGATTAACATAAGCAGTCAGAAACTCTATACTAGAAACAGGGGATGACATGACATTGAAAAGAGAATCTAAAAATAGTTTATGAAAAAATACCTGATCAATATTAAGTTGCAATATGTAAAACTAATGTGAAATACCTATAATGGCATCCGTTGCATTACCTATTATTCACATTCAGCGTTCCCAATTAAAAATGTCGCCGCGGTCATTAAATTCCTCATCTAATTACACAGCTCGAACTGATTTATCACGTGCAAATCTCATTTGGAAATCGAACCGTGTTACATCTATTTACAGCCGCACCTTAATATATTTATTACCGGTTAAAGAGAGTCTCTCACTCTCTTTCTCGAGTTACTTTGTTATCTGTATGGCCGGGGACAAAAAACGCACACCGTTCAGAGTTTCCGAAGAACGTATACACTGCCCAGTAAGGTAAATTGTCATTATCTCGGGCTACGCATTTTGCATTTGCATAAGGATCGGCGATTAAGTAAAAAGTGGAACATGAACCGACCGGCCGATCTTCCTCGCAGATTATGTAAAAATCCGCCCGAGTCGTAGTCCGGTCAAAGAAGACCAGTGAAGAAGTGGAGTTGAGACGGTAGAGATGAGGAGCAAAAAATCCTAGACTGCGACTCTAAAATCTCAATCGCAACCTGCTTTCACGATTTTTAGCTTGATTAAAGTGGCAAATATACCTCTTGTCGAACTTCAATTAGCAGAATTGTCGTTTTGACACCATCACTCTGAAACCCTATTCTTAGGAATGGTACAATTGGTTTGTTGAGCAAGGCGGTAAGTGACGTGGCAGCGCCAGCGGCGTGGTAATCGAGTGGCAAGTGTATATGCCGAGGTATATGCTAGAGATGAGCAAAACTGTGATTCTCCAATCGCAATTGAAACTGCGATTGCCATAGTTAAATCGCAGCGACTGTAACCTGCGATTACGATTTTAAAAATTAAATATTGTACTAGGAATATAATTGTCTGTGAATGTGTTTATAGCTTAACAGTTCAAAAGAGTTAATAATAATCAGTTGCTTAGTTTTTAAGTTTTTTAGCATCTTCAAATCTGCAACACATGATAGGTATTAAAACTTTATATATGCTGCAACTGTTACAACTACACATACGTACTCTTTCTACAGTTCTCAATTATCTATTTTTTTATCCAATTCTTAGAAAATCTAAAAGAATTGGTTTTTAGATTTTTTAAGAATTTTACCTTTATAACTTTTTTATTTATTTTTTTTCAGATAAAAACAAACAGATTTTCTACGTTAGTATATGATATAAATCAGGATTGATTGACGTATTCAACTGATTTGTATTCAATCCTTTTTCACCATAGATAACTACAACTTTTGATTTATTAATGACACCCCCGGTATTTTTCGAAGTATTTTTATTACTTTATTCGATGGAAAAAGACAAATTTGACTCGAAATATCAAGTGTGTGGTACCAAATTATTCGTAAAAAAATGCCTTTTTTAAATATGCCAATGAGCTCTCGTCCCATTTGAAAAAAATGAGATATAGTTAAAAATACGATTTGGGCATCTTTTAATCTTTTAACTAGCCAGGACAAGACACGAAAAACAATAGACGATGAAATATATTTTTCCAAGGTATCTTGATTACAAATTAGTGTTTTTAACACAGCCATGGCACTCTAGATTTAAATTTAAAATATGGGTTTTTTAAGCGAAAATGTCAAAAGTTGCTATATGATATACCATTCTATTCAGAGTGTCATTTTCTATAGAATAAACTAAAAAAATACCGAGGGTACCATTTAAAATCAAAAGTTGTAGTTATTTCCATTGAAACAGGAAGTGGAATTAACTGAATACGGCAATCAATCCTAATTTATGCCATATACTAACATACCAAATCTCGTTTTTTTTAACAGAAAAAATAAAAAAGTTATAGGGGTAACTTTATGAGAGATAAACACTCTTGAGAAACATCCGGTATATTATTGATCGTGGCCCTAGAAAATAATACCTTCTCAATAAATAAATAATATCAGAGGGAAAATATCATCGCAGTTTACTATAAAATGCTTCAATAGACCACAAAATTACATTCACAACAATATCACAAATCGCAACTCATAAAAATTCAAACTAGTAGATAGAAATCACAGTCGCAGTTTACAAAATCACAATCGCAGCAAAATCGCAACAAAGTCGCAAATCGCAGCTATAGTAATACTGGTTGCTTAACTTGAAACTCGCAAATAGAAGAAATCGCAATCGCAGTTTCCTATGAGAGCCCATCGCAGGTTGCGATTGCTATTTTAAAATCGCTGCGATTAAATCACAGTTTGGTTAGGTTAGGTTGATGCTGTAGCGCTAATAAGAGTGGGGTTGCTAGGGAGCGGTCTTTTTTAGTGGCGTGGTATCAGTCGGTTTCCACAAGTTTCCGACAAGTTTAATTTTCGACTGGCAAGCGGCTGGTGACCACATGAAGTTTGAATTACCACTGCTTTTTTAATACGTAATTATATTATTTAAATCTATTTTACTGTGATCTGAAGTGTGAATTATATTATTCTTACTAACTTGCAAAATGTCACTATCTACGAGTGGCGGATACAGAGGGGGGCCCATGGGGCCCGGGCCCCCCCTAAGATCTGTAAAATGGGGTTAAATCTTAGGTTTTTGGGTTAAAAATGGCACCCTAAAAAGCACATTCTACATTACTTTTTATTTTGGGCCCCCCTAAAATAAATTTCTGTATCCGCCCCTGCTATCTACATTTAATAGAAAAGTTTAAATTTTTGGTCATCCAGGTTCAGTCACAGTTTCGCCCATCTCTAGAGAGAGCTTCGTTCCTTGATTGCGACCGGTTAAGGTTCGTATAAGAAAAGACGACTTAAAATTAATTATTATTTATTTCCCTAATGTGGACGGTGGGGCTTGATAAGGAATAATTAAAACAGGTTGCGAATTGTGATTTAATGTCGATTTAGTCTGTTTGGTTTAATTAGAAGGGTTGACGCAATTAGGTAGCATATTTATTTTACTTTAAATGCGATGATTTATGTATGGCTGGTTTTGGCTACTGTGATTGGTAATGCGACATTGGTATTAAATAAAGTGGAATCATATGTTTCAATTAAAAGAATTTTATTTAAATATTTATTTATTTAAAACAGATTGATGTTGTGGCAACATGTTTGGTACCAGTGCACGAGGGTCACAAGGGTAACGAAAAGGCTCATAATATAGTCAAACAATGCAAAATATAGACTGAGAACCCTTCTGCGGCGTTACAAAAGCAGTCACAAGAATGGCCACAAGACGATGGTTGGCCAAAAACTACTACTAGGGCAGAGACAAGCGAAAAAGTTCAGAGTTTAACATATGCCAAAATTCACGGCAGATCTGATATGCAAAGCCAGAAAAACAGTCAAAGCTGTAGTGTGTCTACTAACAGGGCATTGTAAACTGAATCGGTATGTAAAGCTGATGTGATTGACGGACGAAATCATGTGCAGGTTTTGCCAATCTAGAGAAGAAACGACAGAAGACATTTTGTGTCACTGCGACATTGACAGCTTGGAAAATGCGCTGGTCTTTGTAATAGACCATATTATATAATAAAGAGCTATATGGCGCTGTCAAGTTCTTACAGTAGCTACAGGTTGGTTCGCGCCTATATGTGCTGGGACATGGTATATAGTTGGTGGTTGGGACGTTTGCGTTGTTCGCATTTTCATTGAAGAGTTTTTCTTGAAAATAAAAATGGATAGGGAAAAGCTAATTGAATTAGTACTTGAGCGGAATTATTTATGGAATCAACGAGATCAGAACTTTTCACAAGAAAGTTTCTTGTGAAAGGAAGTATCTTTCCAAAATTGTTGAAATTCACCAATTCATTTCTTTTTTTAGTATTTCAATCATCCATACCGTTCTTCTTTTGTAAATTTTCACCGTCGTAAGAAGGTATTTTCTACAGCATGTCCCCGAATTGTATATTTACAAGAAGAAAAACTTTTATTATGGACATTTTGAGAAAAATGCATTCTTCATAAACATTTTTGCTTGTTTTAGAATGGTTAATCCCGTTTATACTTTTTCAAATTTCCTTACAGTTTTAAAGAATATTGAAAAAAAAACATGAAATATGGTATGAAGTAAGTCCTAAAAACCGAAACGTGTTTCTATGGTAATATAAATTTCGTTTTCATTCTTTGATAGAATTTTAATTAACGTAATATTTTTTGTTGTTTTGAAACTTTAAAGAACTATAATATTTATTTAGTTCAATGCTACGGCAAGAGAGTGCAATACGGGACGTGAAATAGTTATCGGAAACTGATGAACAAGAGGAAAAACTATGACGTTAAAAAAATTAATAATAAACATCCATCGAAGAGGATATGAGACATTGTCTACCATATTCAAAGTCACATTCATTCTGAACCTGGCAATTAGTGGAATAAATTAGTGGTTTTAATTAGCGTAGAAGTTTGTTCCTTTAATATCAATGTTAGCATTCAGAACGTTAAAATTAGTGGTAGACATTTTTAATTAGTAGAAAAAAGTTATCAAACTTTTAACTTTTCCACTAGGATTGCCATTTTGGCCTTTGATTATCTTCCGTCAAGAGAAATTGTGGTTAGAAATCAAAAGTTGATTGTTTTATAAGCTAAATATTAGGCTTTCTCTATGGATACAACTGACTAACACAAGCTGTCGCTAGGATATTCTATTAATTTTAATTGTGAGTTTTAAAAATAAACTACAAAGTATAAAGTGTAATTGAAACTACTAATTTATTTTACTAATTGCGAAGTTCTGAATGAAACTTTAGAAAAAAATTCAACTACATTTTTATGTTTTTTTTTTTAATTTTCTCTAAAACGGGATGGAAATTTGGAAACGTATAAACGGTATAAACCATTTTAGAAGAAGCAAAAGTCTTTATGAAGAAAGCATTTTTCTCAAAATTTCAATAATAAAACAGTGTTTTCTTTTGTAAAGACAATTCGGGGACATAATCTCAACGCAAGTATACGCAAGATTACAAATTTGGATGGGTCCGCGTTTTTTTTATAATTTGCACGTATCCGCATCCACTGTGAGCGAAGCTTAACGTACACCAAACTACAAATACCGTCGTAGATGATGTCGATTCTATTCCACAAAAGCTAGATAATTATTTGTGTGCGATTAATATACGCGATGAGAAAGGGGCACCCGCTGCGTCTCCGGTACCAGCCTGTAGTTCCTAGCTTTATCGTCTCGTTTATTATTTTAATAGCGGACTTTACTCGGATAAGGTGCGTGTACAAGTCAGCAACTGTCGTTAGTTAATTTCAGGTATCGCGCAGGTACCGGCGATGCTTTACGCCCGACATGACGAGCGTAGTACTGCAGAGTACCGAGGTTATACTGGATAGTCGGGCTGGGGATCGGATTTCCACGGCTATGAATAAGATTGTCGATAGGGAAGCTTGTAAACGAACAGCTTTTGTTTTTCATCTGTAGATTTCATTAAATTTGTCGTTTATTTTTTTCCTATAGGTACCTAGTACATTCTCAGGTAACCTTTCCCATCATGCAAGAAACTTTATCATAGAAAACTTCGTACCTCTTGTCGCGATCTAGTTTTAGCGACCCCTCGACATAAATTGGGATTGATTCACGTATTTAATGATTTTCGGTCACTTCCTGTTTCACCGGAAATGGCTACAACTTTTGATTTTTAAATGGCACCCTCTGTATTTTGTTACTTTATTCGATATAAAATGGCACCTTGAATAGAATGACATATCACATGTCAACTTTTGACATTTTCGAATATGGTTTATTTGAATTTACAACATACGGTTCATAACGACAATTTCACTCGAAATACCAACTGTGTGGTACCAAGTTATTCGTTAAAAAATGCTTTTTCCAAACATGCTAATGATCCACCCTCGATTTTTATTCTGTGCTTTTTTGTTTTTATTTATTTTCTTAAGAACGACTTCAAGTTTTTCGAAAGTGAGATAGCAGAAAATTCTAGAATTAATTGCTTTATTCAATTATGCGAATTCCAAAATATAGTGAAAGAGCCCATTAGTGGAATAAATTATTGGTTTTAATTACACTTTATACTTTTTAGTTTACAATCATTCACAACGTCTAAAGACACAATTAAAATTAATAGAATATTCTAGCAACAGCTTGCGGTAATCAGTTGTATACCTAGAGAGCCTAATATTTAGCTTATAAAACAATAAACTTTTGATTTATAACCATATTTTCTCTTGACATATGATGATTATCGAAGGCCAAAATAATATTCCTCGTAAATTTTGAAGTATAATTAATTGTAAAGTTAAAAGTTTGGTAAGTTTTTTCACTAACTGAAAATTCCTACCACTAATTTTCAAGTTCTGAATGCTTACATTCAAATTAGGGGAACAAACTTCTACGCTAATTAAAACCACTAATTTTTTCCACTAATTGCAAGGTTCTGAATGAAGCTTTACACGCATTACTTGAAGTATAATTAGTGGAAAAAGTTAAAAGTTTGTTAACTTTTTCTACTAATTGAAAATTACGTTCTGAATGACTATATTGAAATTATAGGAACAAAGGCTAATTGAAACCACTAATTTCAAGGTTCTGAACGAAGCTTTACATCAAACACTTTCAACAAATAAAAGAAATATATGTTTCGGACCCATTGTGATGTTTTTTAATGTTTCATCAATGCGTAACCAACGAAATCATGATGGTAATGATAACTTTATCATCCACACCAGGATAAACACGTATATATTTATCACATAGATAAAAATCAATCATTAAATTTAATAACAGAATGTAATTACATTATTAGATAGGATAAGAATCAACTCAAACAATTACACTCCCTCAAAAACGCCAACAATATATACAACGGCGAATATTTAATTTATCGTAGTCTTTAACCTTACCAGCACTAAATTTAACAGTACGGCTCGCGGAGTACCCGAGTCGTAAAACGAATGTAAAAGTACCGATGAGGATGAGACGCGCATACATTTTACAAGAAGTTTTACAACGCTCGGTACTTTAATACAACGACAACAAATAACGTCGGCGGCGAAGGCTGCAGCAGCCCCGTCTGGCGGCTCGAATCGCGCAAAATCATAAAACGCAAATTGCTGAAGTAGAATCGGCCGCGGTGAGCGAATGATAAGTTTTATAGATTAACACGGGTTTAGATTACAATCTCTGATGGGGAATGTAAAAGCATTGTATTCGGGAGATTTAATGTATCGCAGTGAAACAAAATATTGTTAAGTAACACCCTAATTACTCCAGAAAGTATTAGGCTGAAACAAACAAGCAAATCGACTAAAGAGATTTAGCATACCGCAATAAGGAAACAGCAATACATTTTTGGAGGTACCCAAACGCAGTTTCCAAATTGCAGTTGGAAATTAACCGCGCACTACCAACTGTGTATGGTCACCTGTACAGGGTGGGTCAAATTGGATGCTTTTGGGAAACATCCTTTTCTGTAAGAGATAGACGGAAACTAATATCGGTGTCTGGAGCTCTATTTTTATCAAAAACATGATGGTGAATATCGTACATATAGTACCGTCACTGTAGTAATCTGTTACCGTTTGGGAGTTTTTAAAAAAAAAGTGCATTTTTAACAAATCGCAGTAACTTTTTTGCTATGGAAAATTTTGTGTTTTTATGAAAACATTTTCAAAGCACCTTTTTACGTAGAATTTAATGGTTTAAATATAATTTTTTTTAAAACTAATAATTTTAGAATTATCAATAGAAAATTCGATTTTTTATATGAGACACCCTGTATATTTTTAATCCATTGAAAAGAATTTAAAATTAACTTTCCAAAAATATAACATACTTGATATTTTGCTCGATTCCTCTTCAAGATATACCGTTTTTAAAAATTTGCCCACTTTCAATAAGTAGGCTCTAATGCAAAATAATTCTAGCTGTGAGCAGCAACTAAAACGAAAATAATATTTGTAATAAGACATGTAGAATTTGATAACAATATAAATATATTTAACAACATCAACACATTTTAACTATATCTAATACCAGTAAAAATAAATAGCAAACCAAGACACGAGATTTTGCTACATGTGTTCGACATGTCGACCGTCTTCTGTTATGGACAAACGGAAGCGTTTTTGAATATTTATCGCGGAATTCATAAACTCAGGGGGGGGGGGTGAAAGATACCCTCGGATAACCACTAAGTACTTCTAATTCTTGTGTAGATTATACGGGCAATTTAAAAATAAGAACCTTTATTCTTCCGCAAAGATAAAAATCCTGCAGCCTCGGCGGACTCGACAGCTAACGGCTGGGATCTTGGTTAGCTATTCAATTATTCTCGAAACTAGCTGCAAAAATTTGCTGATAACTTCAGCGTTCTGAAGCGGTGCCTCGACTTGCTGGAATAATATGTTTTCGTGTTCCATTAGGGACGGACCATCAATAAGGGATCCAAAGCCTACTATAGTTAAAAGTGGCCAACTTTTAAAAATTCTGAATTTCGAAGGGGACTATAACAAAATATCAAGTAAAGTGTGACCAACGGATCTGTAGCTACGGGGTATCGGCAGGGGAATGCAGTTGTAAACAAAACACGCCCAATTTCATTCATAAAATAGGCATGGGCGTACGGTGTTATATGAAAATAATGTGTATCATAAATAGATTAATAGATTAATATTTTTTTTCAAAAAACTTTATGCTGTTTGAATCGTTACTGTTGAGTTAGCAGATAAACACTAAAAGCTTTTATTAAAGCTCCCTTAAATATTTTGAATCATGTTATTATTGTGTTGTTAATATAATAGAAGAGATAATTACAGCTGGGGGTTGGAACCTTTGGTGTTACACAGCAAAATAAAACACTAAATCAGTACAATACACCAAAACACTTAATTTTACACTGGACGCATGTTTCGCTAACCATGTCTGCCATCAGCAGATGATCAAGACTGAGTCTTGAGGTATATTTATTTATATATCTGTACTAACTATATTTTTTTTTTATAATACATAATTTTAGATATAACTATTTCCAGCAAAAAAATCTTGAAAATAGTTAACTTTGGAAGCGCAAACAAAACATAATTTTACTCACCAGTAGATCCAATATTGCCTATTACACCAGATATGGTATCGCTCCGCCAGCAGTTTTTAAAGGTTAGGTCATTGTCTACCCATATGTTTCATCCAAATAGATAATACTTGGCTATATTTTCGAATTTCGCGTATATATATTTATATCTCTCTCTGCAATATAATGGGCCGCTCCATTAATATTTATCTGTTATTTTAACATTTACGCCAAAAAAATTCATTTGATTTTAATAACCCCCTAAGCGTTTCCCTGCAAAAGGAAAATTCGATTCTTCCTGCAATTTTTGCAAAAGCTTTCTAATTGTGGGGACGAGTTTGAATTCGAGATAAAATCTATTTATCAAATTCCTGACCACTTCGAAAAAGTCGTTGAGCTTTTCGACAGCAGTCTCACGTGGTCGTTTCTTTCCAGAGAGGATATCATTTTATCGGGGTTAGTTTTCAGCCTTTTTTTTATCTTCTGTGTGAATTTTTTTATAGCCGATACGCTAACTCCGGTATAAAGAAATATCCGCTCAAGTTTACGTTTAAGCGGCAACTCAAGCGAACTCTCTGTAGCTTCTTCATCGCAAACCCTATTATGAACACAAGGAAATACACCAAATGAGATTTCATCCACGTTATTATTAACTTACCTATATAAATTAGCTATTATTTCTCTTGTCTGACTATGTAGCGTCTTACCCTTAACAAATTTATTCGTTTTAAAACACAAATATACGATCAAACTTGATATTAATAATTAAAAACTACGAACGAAAAACATTATAACAAGATAACAAAACAATAAAACACAACTTAACTATCAAATATACTAAAAATATAGGAATAAAGTTTAGGATAACCGGTATAAAATAATGAAATAAAGTAATAATGATCAAAAAAATGACACCGCCACTGGATATTTCAATAGTATTCAATATTCCTACTCTTTTCAGAAGAGACCGTGAAGTTGGGGATAAAGCAAGCGAATAGGAAAGGCGTAAAAGCCATGGCAACCGCGTGGTAACAAATCCTGTGACGTACTTGGCCAATCATGTTCGAGGAATAGGCGGCCATGCGCGGCGATGCCGGTTTGCCAATGATATCGTTGAAAAATCTTCAACTTTTCATAATAAGCAGATTATACAGAATGAAAGAAATAAGTTATTAAATAAAACATATTGAACAATATGAACTACGTTAAAATTCCTTAATAATATACGTCAGAATATATGCTAAACACATTATATATAATAAAAATATATTAAATTTATAGTTCATGTCTGGCAATTTTGCAATTTTATAGATAAACGTGGCAATATCGATTTTTTTTTTCTCGCATTCCTTCCGTAGCTTCAGATCCGCTGGTCAAACAGTATGCTATATTTTTGGAAAGGTAATTTTAAGTTCTTTTCAGTTAAATAAAAATATACAGTGTGTTTCTAATAAAAAATCAATTTTTCAGTCGATAACTCTTGAATTATTGATTTTAAATTAATTATACTTAAACCATTAAATTCTACGTAAAAGGGTGATTTGGAAATGTTTTCATAAAAATAGAAAAATTTTCATAGCAAAAAACTTACAACGATTTGTTAAAAATGCACATTTTAGAAAAGCACCCCGTAACTCCGAATTGGTAACAGATATCGATGCAGGTTTCATCATTATGTTTTTGATAAAAAATGAGCTCCAGACATCGATATTAGTTTCCGTCTATCTCCTATAGAAAAGGGTGTTTGCCTTTAAAAGCACCAAAAAACTAATGGGTATCTGGATCTCAATTTTTATCAAAAATATGATGGTAAAAACCACACACCGATATCTGTTACTGTTTCAGAGTTACGGGGTGTTTTCCAAAAATATTCATTTTTAACAAATCGTTGTAACTTTTTTGCTATGGAAAATTATTGTTACATTATTTTTATCAGAACATTTCCAAAGCATTTTTTTACGTAGATTTTTTTTTTAAACTAATAATTTAAGAGTTATCAACACAAAAATTGATTTTTTATTTGAGACAATTGAGCGGATCTTTAAAATCTGCAGCGAAAAATGTGTTATACAAGTTGATTAATAAATGTTCTTGCAGCATAATACAATACGACTCATGATTACAACAATAATACTATGCCTAAGGAAACATTAGACAATGAATAAGAACCTCTGCGTGTGGTAAATTCAAATCAGTCACCATAAAAAATACTACTAAGTACACAAAAATTAAGTCTGAAAAGAATCCATTTATTCAGCACTGGGACGGCAATTATTTCGAAAGATTTATAAGACAACATTCCCGTAGAGCTCCGCATATAAACAATACTTGGCTTTTTTTGAAGGCGAACACACGCGCTAAGAGACGCGCTACACATTCTCAGGATTCTTCTCAAAACCCAATGAACATAAATATTCCAGATAGGGATCTCGGGGTTAAAATGTCTCATTTGAAAAATTAGAGTGCGGCCGCGAGTCTCTTGATTCTTAATAGCGCTAATCGACGGATCGACTTTGCTAAATTTTCATTGTCGTCATTCTCTGTGTGTTTATTTATTTGTGCCTCATTCGAAGAAATAGACACATAGGTTGGCATTAATTTTATTTTGCATTTTGTTCTATTCAAATGATTTCATTTCCGTTAAACATTTAAAAAAAATTATGATTATGTTTGCTGAACATAATAGTTCAGTCATTGAGGATTTTTGCTTGGAAAAAAGTCAGGAAGTTTTGAAACTTTGCAGGTTTATAGGTTTTGGGGTCCCTAATTAAAATCCATAAAATGACCATTTCCAGAGTTGCCGCCGGCGCCGCCATCTTGCCTAGATTGCGCGATTACAAAAAATCGGTTTTTTGTAAATATCTCGAAAACTGTGCGTTTTTCGCAAAAATTTGAAAAGAGCAAAATTAAAGAGAATAAAATTTCCTATAAAAAAGATTTTGTTTAGGCACAAAATCCTGGAAATAAATACTGGAAATTTTACAATTTTGCGTAAAATATGATACCTATATGTACAGTACATCTGCTGGATCGGTGTCTATGAAAGGAATGCGGGCAAAAAACATTTAAATAAACAGCAATATATTTTATACGTCGATTTGACGAGTGCGTCACCGCAAATCGCTCCGCCCACTCACTTTATTGGCTACTTGCAAATTTGTCGAATTTTTATTGATGGGACGCGTCGTCTAATTTTTTACGAAAAACATCGAGAAAATATCGTTTCCCCTCTCACGGATACCCCGCAGCTACAGAACGGACAGACGTACTGTATAGTCGATTTTCCGAAATCAAATGTCGATTAGGGTTCACTAAAACTAGTTTTAGTTTAGTTTCTTCAACTTTTGTCATGAAACAGTGGCTTATCATTAATTCGCTCATTAATTTATGAATAATTAATTTTAACTATTGAAAATATGTACAGTGTGTCCCATACATAGTTTTAGTGAACCCTAATCGACATTTGATTTCGGAATCAAAATTTTGGTTGAAATCATAGGGTATCTCCGTTATTAGTGAAGATAGAAGGGTGCGGTTTGCACAAACCTGTCCCACTTTTTCGTCAAACGGAAGATGCTGCAAACAAAATTTTCATAGCCCTCTTCATTTCTGAGCTACAGGGTCTTTTCGAAAATTTTGCAATTTGGGACACCCCCTGTATCTCTGTTATTGTAAAAGGTATCGAGAAGGCGAAAACTGCTTATTGTAGAACTTTTTACGTAGAATACAGTGGCGTAGTCTGTTTTTCTACCAAAAAAATATTTTTGAAAATATGAACTAAAGTTATGTTTTTTCAAATGGAACACCCTGTATATTTATAAATCATATGATCTGTCTTGCTACGAGCTTCTCAAAAATATATAACACTCTATATTTATTTTTATTATTTACTGCAATATTTAATAATAATCATTTTCTTATTAGTAGGCCGTGATAAATAACAAAAAATCAAAATGGTATTTACTAAAATAGTCATACACATATTAAAATTTATTTGGGATTGGTATATTCTACTTTTGAAAAAACTGTTACCACTGAAACTGTGAATATATTTTTCTTTATTTTATAACGGGATGGGTTTGCAAATATCTAAATCTTGAATTATTAAAGCATTTTTCAGGTGTTCGACATTGCTGTAGTGCCCACGATATATTTCGTATTTCAAAAATCCCCAAAATCAGAAATCGAGAACGGCGAAATCCGGGAATCGAGGAGGCTATCAATATGCGTTCATTGGTTCCAATTCATTGATTTGAAAAATAATAATTTAACAGTATTCAATATTTCCATAGTTATGAGGGGGAATGTTCCCCATCTTGCTGAAAGTATATTTCACGTAAATTAGCTAAAGGAATATCTAAAATTTCCGATACGATAGATTATTCTTACGTATACACGTATTCCAAGATTTACAAATAGCGGTAGAGAGTTAAGTTTCCCTAATATATAAAGAATTTATTAGCGGCTCCCAAAATAAAACAAGAGACAGATAGCAGTATACTTTTAATAATTCTTTAGTTTCTTTTATTATCAATCATGGCCTACTAATAAATATGATCTTTTAATAAAAACTTTTAAATATTGCAGTAAATAGTGAAAATAAATATAGAGTGATATATATTTTTGAGAAGCTTATGGCAAGACAGATCATATGATTTATAAATATACAGGGTGTTCCATTTAAAAAAACATAACTTTAGTTCATATTTTCAAAAATATTTTTTTGGTAGAAAAACAGACTACGCCACTGTATTCTACGTAAAAAGTTTACAATAAACAATTTTCACCTTCTCGATAGCTTTAACAATAACAGAGATACAGGAGGTGTCCCAAATTGCAAAACTTTCAAAAAGACCCTGTAGCTCGGAAACGAAGAGGGCTATGAAAATTTTGTTTACGGCATCTTCCGTTTGACAAAAAAGTGAGACAGGTTTGTGCATACCGCACCCTTCTATCTTCACTAATAACGGAGATACCGTATGATTTCAACCAAAATGGGACACCCTGTACTTGTTTTCACACCACCCAAGAGGTAAAGTACATGGCGCGTTTATTTTAACGGGGTCTCCCCGGATGCCTACTCTACTTGGTAAATTAAAAACTTTAACTTATCTGCACACGCCCGACGGACCTGGCTCATTGATGTCAAAGTCGATCGTATCTGCTGTGCTGGGCTCATCAGGGTGGTCTCTCAATTCGTCCAACTCTTCATCTTTAGCCGCCAGAGAGATATCTACAGGCAAGTCCAACTCGACGTTGTCACAGGATTTCCCATTGCAGTATGCACAAATCATAGAACATTTTAATCCTGCTTTTCTGCATCCGCCGGCTTTCCCACAGTTGTTGGTTTTGCATTTACAGGATAAAAATGCCAATAGGGATTTTGGAGCTGAATCTGTCAACGTTGTGACTGGAGTAATGCCTGTTTTTGTTTTCTTCCAACCTCATTCTTCGGCATCTTTGGTACAACCAGAACAATGCTGAACCTGATGGTAGTAAGTTCGCAATGAATGCCCGCCTATATACCATAATTTTTATAAAAATCGAAGAAAACACTATTAAGAGATAATGTGAAGTCAACAAATCCCTTAATGACGAAGAAGAATGTACCGATGAACCGAATATATGGGTATCTAAAATTTCAAATATTTTCAGAGATAAAATAGTTCAAGTCCAAAAAAGTTTGAACAAATTACCACAGTTTTATTTCGAGTTACTTTAGTTTGTAATTATACAATTTAAGTTTTCTTCTCCATGCAGCTTGTTTTACTTTAATCAATTAACAGGATAAATTTAATAGAGGACTAGAGGACCGTAGTAGGGGACTCTATATACATCCATAGTCTATAAGTTGGTAAGTTGACTGTTTTGATTAGATACCTTTTTCTTGCATGTTTTCTTAATTTTGTATCTAATGGCAATTTTGTTCCAATTTTGGTTAGGCTCAGAATTCCAGTAATGTTCTTCTAGACAAGAAAGAGATGGCAATGAGTATAGGTATCTTAAACACATAAGTTCTGTCTTGTGACTTTTTATTAACCTTTATAAGAAATATTATAATGATAAACGCACGTGCTTTATTAAATTTATTAATATTTACTAACGCTTTGTGTGTTTGTAAAAACAAAACAAAAAATATATCTATGATAGTGCAACCTTCCAAGTTAAATTAGATGATGACCTCAAAACAGAAAAAATACCACTCGGCAAGGGCGTGAGACAAGGAGATACCATCTCTCCCAAGTTATTTACACTGGCACTGGAAAATGTCTTCAAGAAATTAGAATGGGAAAATAGAGGTCTAAACATCGATGGGGTACACCTTAGCCATCTGAGGTTCGCAGACGATATTGTCTTGCTGAGCACCGACATTCAAGCACTAAACACCATGCTAAATGAGCTAAATGACCTATCCCAGAAAATTGGCCTTAAAATGAACTTGAAGAAGACCAAGATAATGAGCAACAATATCCATAACATTACCGTTATTATTGAAAACGTAGACCATTATATATATTTAGGTCATAAAATCAAGCTGGGCAAGGAAAACCAAAATACGGAGATCAAATGCAGGATCCATTTGGCATGGGTAGCATTTGAAAATATGAGCGATATTTTCAAGAATGAATCTAAAGAAAAAGGCTTACGACAGCTGCATTCTACCTGTGCTTACGTATGGCTTAGAGACTATGGCAATTACCCGAACAGCAGAACAACTACGAGTAGCACAAAGAGCCATGGAAAGAATCATGTTGGGAGTCACCATTAGGGAAAAAATACGGAATACCAACATACGTCAAAAAACAAAATTAATAGATGTCGTTAAAAGAGTGGCAAGTCTGAAGTGGCAATGGATAGGACATGTGGCAAGACAGGATCCAGACCGATGGCCGCAAAAAGTAATCCTATGGAGACCTAGGGGAACAACAAGAAGTGTGGACCGACCAAAAAAGAGATGGGTCAATGACGTCAGGGCAGTGGCGGGAAGACAATGGATAAGATTGGCTAGAGATCGCGAAGCATGGAAAAACCTAGAAGAGGCCTATATCCAACACTGGATGGAACCAGGCTGAGAAAGAGAAGAGAGAAAGAACGCTTTGTGAATTTACAAAAGTAATTGTAAATTCACTATAATAAAATGTTTAAATTTGTTGTTACTCTGTAGAGATAGTACAAGAAATTGGCGATTTTAAAAGATAAATTTTCAATGAATAAGTAAATTTACTATCAGATACATATTTTTTAAATGAATTTAGAAAGAATATTGGTAAAGATATATTATAACATATTTACATACATGCCACAAATTAGTCATACATCGATTTTACAAAGGAGTTGTAAAACTAAAGAATATATTTTAAATTTACTACAATTATCTATGGTAAGAAACAAACATCAATATTGTCATTAAATTGACAATTTATTTTTTCAGTATAATAAAAAGAAAAAAAACAAGAACTAACTGAAGACCTTTCCTTTATTTCTCTTTGATGATGATTTACTAAATAGCACGCTAATACCAAAGTTTACAGAATAAAATATAAGTTCGGTCACTTAGCATCGGCACTTTGAAAATCGCGTCTCAAAAGCCAGAAGCCGCCTCGTCCGACACGCCGGATTTCGATGAAAACAGGAGTGGAAGCCGGGGTAAATAGAAGCCGTATTTTTACCGATCGCAAGGTGCGACAAGGTGCAGGGGAACGTGGGGTATTTCAAAAATACCTAATAGTAAATCTACAAAAGAAAAAATATACTATCAGTTTATTGGTGTATTACATATAAATATTTAGACATGGCAAGATAAAAAAGATATAGCAAAAATAAAATAAATTTTAAAAACAAACACAAAAAATAAAGCTACACAATATCAACAGTAAATAATGTAAAAGTATATTACGTAACGAGTGTTTTGGAAAAAATAATATTACGCACGAGTGCAGTATTCCATGCACTGTAAAAAAAATTGAGTGAAATTTCACTCAGATTTCACTCAATACTTTCTCAATTTCTGTCCACACCCGATTGAGTGAAATTTCTACTCTACAGAACTGAGTGAATCTTCAATTCACAGAGTGAAAAGCACTGAGTGTTTTCACTCAATCGAGATTAGACGAAAGACTCGATTTTGATAATTTATTCACTTTAAAATGAGTGAACTCACTAAGTGTTGAGTTCAAGTACACCTTTTATTGAGTGACTTTTACTCAACTTTGTATTACACTTAACTCGATTAGTACTCATATCTGAGTATTAATTTCACTCAGTATTGAGAAATATATTCTAAATGATTTTTTTAAAGCTATATGTAAGCTAACTTGTTATTTTAAAACAGGTGGGCAGGTGCCTTTCAACGGTAAGTTTCAGTTTAGGACATGGTCTCGAACATGTCCATTTCCTAAAATTCACTTTTGGGAGGCATCTGTTCACTTGTAATAAAATAAGAAGTTAGCTTACATATAGCTTTTAAAAAAATCATTTAGAATATTTCGTTTTTTTTAACAAACCAAATGAAAAACTGTAGAACCTTCAAAAATATTTTTATTTGTCATTTTTATTTGAAAAAAACAAATAAAACCAAATATAACACTATTATTATAATATCAAAATGTTTTTTTAACTCTTTATACAGGAACTTTTTTAAGTTAGATGTCTAGAAAAGTTGCATCACATCGCAAAAATCCGCTTTATTAAGAGCATTCGTCAGTTCGGCCACCTTCTCGAATATTTCTAATTTCTAAACTAACTTTTAATAACGAAAATCCCTCGGAAAACCCAGATACTTTTGCTCCTGAAAATTAAAAAAAAATTGTTATTCTGCCAAATGTTCCAGTTCCCAATTCATGATTGAGAGAAAGTACCTAGATTTTCGCTACGCTAATTAGTCAAGGAAACATCAGCATTGCGGCATTGGCGCAATCGAATTTGAATCTATGCTATGTTGGGCGGATTTCTGCGATGTGAAAAAAAAATGTTCTTAACATAAAACATATTATTAACAGTCACACTTTACATCACACTTTATACACACACTATGGGCTTGTGACCTTGGCACCTTCGAAGGGACAAGACAACCTACGACTCGAACCGATAATTACAAACTGAGGAACAGGGGAATAGCCTATTCGGTATCGAAGAAACGCGTATGACGTATGCTTAGTACACTCAAATTTTTAATGTGTTAAACTATAACATGAGTTTTTAAGTTAATTTTTCTATTCCATTACTCAAAGATAGGGGCTATAACTCGAACATGAGCTTATTCAATCGCTATTGATTAAATAGAGATCATATTTGAGTAAAATGATGAATTTACTCTATTTTAGATAAAAATGTACTCAATTATTTCACTCAAAAAATTCACTCCCTGAGAAATATGTGTTCACTCAGGCTGATTTTTTACAGTGTGAGTGCGTAATATGGTTTTCCAACACGAATTACGTACACTATAAAATTCAAAGCTGAAACTACTAAATGTCAACAACTTTTGATGTTTATATGGTATCCTCGGTATTTTTTTTACGTTATTCGATAGAAAATGATACTCTGAGTAGAAAGACATATCATATGTTAGCTTTTAACAGTGTCACATATGATTTATTTGAAAGTGTAACACTCGGTTTATAACGACAATTTGACTCGAAATACCAAGTGTGTGGCATGAAATTATTCGTAAAAAAATACTTTTTCCAAATATACTAATGAGCCACCCTCTTTCCATTTGAAAAAAAATAAGATATGGTTAAAAATACCATTTGGGCATCTTTTAACCGGCCAAGACAAGACATGGAAAACATTAGACGATCAAATCTATTTTTCCCAGAACTCCTCGATTAAAGTTTTCTTTTTAAAAGAGCTATGACACTCAATATTGAAATTTTAAAAGATTTTTTTAAAGCTAGAACGCCAAAAGTTGACATATGATTGTCATTTTTTATCGAATAAAGTAGAAAAATGCCGAGGTTCCGTTTAAAAATCAAAAGTTGTAGTCATTTTCGGTGAAACCGGAAGTGACCGAAAAAAATTGAAAACCTTAATCAATCCTAATTTAGGTCATATACTAACACACCAAATCTCGTTTTTTTATCTGAAAAAATAAAAAAGTTATAGGGATAAGCCACTTTTGAGACACACCCAGTATATGATTTTTCATGTAAAAAAAAATAAAGTGTTCTTGAATAATTCTAATTAGATATTTTAAATAATTTTTTTTCCAGTGGCGAAAAACTCAATATTATTTTTAAGAAATAATAAAAATAATTATGCTTTTTTCTAATAAACTAATAAATATTTAACTAAGGCTAATGTAATCAGTAACATTTTGCAATGAAAATTAAATAATCACTTGAAAAAATAATTCCATATGCATGCAGAACCACTCTGTAATAACGCCAAAATCAGAGTAATACGCCGAACGTGATCCGCCGTGTATGCTGGGTCCAAAGTCCACACACCAGTAATACACTGGGAAACACGTGCGTGAAGCGGCTTTTGATACCTGCCGCCGGCACAAGTGACGGAACTTATATTTTATTCTGTAAACTTTGCTAATACTGACCATTAATTCAATAGTACATTTGCTAATCAATTATCACCCGAAAAATAACCTATTCAACTATCTACAAACAAATGAAAGCCTATTTAAACCCACATTATTACGAAACCACAAAAACAAACGTTTTATGTCGAAACCTGTACCTTTCTCTAGCCCGGCAACCGCTTTCAAATACTCAAACAATTTGAAGCTCGCCATTGTTCAGGTGGCTTTTATTATCCTACCTGTCAGCGGACAATAGCAACTCATCCGTCATCGGTACGGCCAATGGTAAAGCACCGATTATAGTCGGCCGGCCAATGAGAGGCGGTTTGCGCGTAGGTATCGTCACGCTTCATGACAATTATTCGTGAAACAAAACGAAGCCAGGAGGTTTATTTCGCCGGCATCGGCTGAGAGTATAGCAGGCAAACGTCGTTCAAATTGGCGCGGTTTCTGGCCAGTTACCCAAAGGTTTTCTCTCGTGCATTTCGCTATATTTTATTTTTGTTAATTCGACGACAAGGGTGATATATTTCGTACGCGCGCTTTATGATGCACCGTAGTTCGAGGTGAGATAAAATTCCTTTTTAATAACAAATTGCCTAAATTACCGCCAGCGGTATAGACAATTGACGAAAAAAAAGACCGCCGTTAGACGGTTTTATAGACATTTAAAATAGACCTTAAAATTTTTATGTATCTTTTATATACCGGGTGCGTCTCCAAAGTGACTCACTTCTACAACTTTTTTATTTTTTCAGATAAAGAAAACGAAATTTGGTATGTTGATATATGACATAAATTAGGATTGATTGACGTATTCAATTGTTTATGGTCACTTCCTGTTCCACCAGAAATGACTACAACTTCTGATTTTTAAATAAAACCCTCAGTATTTTTTTTACTTTATTCGATAGAAGATGACACTCTGAATAGAATGACATATCATATGTCAACTTTTGACATTTTTACATATGGTTTGGTTTGGAAATTGTAAAATGCGGTTCATAACGACAATTTGACTTGAAATGCAAGTGTGTGGTACCAAACTAATCGTAAAAAAATGCTTTTTCCAAATATGCTAATGTTGGTTAAGCAACCCTTGTTCCATTTGAAAAGATTGAGTTATGATTAAAAATACGATTTGAGCATCTTTTAACCGGCCAAGACAAGACACAAAAAAAACATTAAACGAACAAATCTATTTTTCCAAGGCTTCTTGATTAAAAATTAGTGTTTTTAACACAGCCATGGCACTCTAGATTGAAATTTAAAATACGATTTTTTTAAGCGAAAATGTATTATTATATTATTAAATTTTACTTAATTATTCCGAATCATTTTCTATCGAATAAAGTAAAAATATACCGAGGATGCCGTTTAAAAATCAAAAGTTGTAGTCATCTCCGGTGAAACAGGAGGTGATAAAAAATAACTGAATATGAATACGTCAATATGAATAACTGAATACGTCAATCAATCCTAGTTTATGTCATATACTAACATACCAAATATCGTTTTTTTTATGTGAAAAAATAAAAAAGTTATAGGGATGAGCCATGAATTTTGAGACGCACCCGGGCATTGTGTTCTGGTGGATTTTGGAATTTGTAGCTAAATTATTTAACTTTTTAGTACCTTTTTTTCAAAATAAAAATGAAAGTTTCCATCTATCAATTATCAGAGGGAAAACAAAATGGTGATATTTTGGTGAAAGTTTGGAACACACTGTGGAGTACGTTAACAAAGCAAGGAATATAAAAATTATTTTATCATCTAGGTTAGTGATGGACATTACGATTCTTTTTAATGAATCGAATCACACGATTCAAGTTCTTATATTGAATCGACTCCTACGATTCGTTCATTTGAACGAACCACATGCACAATTTACGTTTCATAAAAACAAGAATCGTAACTGGCACTACCGACATTAATTTGGCAGTTCTTTCACTTTTTTTTTCAACAGTTTATGACACTAGCGGGATTGGATTGATTATTTTTTATTTTACAAATAATATTAAATTATTAAACTATTTATTAAAAACTTCTTAATACCAATTTAATATTTTTAGAGCCATATTTTAATTCCGATTTAATAATCATAATAAATAGTATATAATACCGCATGATCGAAAAAAAAATGCTGTCCAGTTGGCTTGGAAATGAACATCGATGATGTAATATATAAAATGACAGCGATAATAACGTAAAAATTAAATACACCAAAACTAGTACAGATACTCCCCTACTCAGCACAGTATAAATAAGTTTTTTTCTTGTAAATAACATTCTTATAGTTTGCATTTTATTCACATGATGTTTGTTTAGTGCTTTTGTTCAAGTCTAACCATTGGTGCCTGCATCTATGCCTATATCACCGCCGCGCCGTAGAAACGAACGATCGCATTGTGATCCGGTTCAATTCTCACGATTCTTTTTTCGGCTCATCATTCAAATCTTATGCATCCGTGCTGGCCACGATTCATTGTGATCCGATTCAATTCTCACGATTCTTTTTTACGGCTCATCGTTCAAATCTTATGGATCCGTGCTGGCCACGATTCATTGTGATTCGATTTAATTCTCACGATTCTTTTTTACGGCTCATCGTTCAAATCTTATGGATCCGCGCTGGCCACGATTCATTGTAATCCGATTCAATTCTCACGATTCTTTTTTACAGCTCATCGTTGAAATGTTATGGATCCGTGCTGGCCACGATTCATTGTGATCCGATTCAATTCTCACGATTCTTTTTTACGGCTCATCGTTCATATGTTATGGATCCGTGCTGGCCACGATTCATTGTGATCCGATTCAATTCTCACGATTTTTTTTTCGGCTCATCGTTCAAATGTTATGTGGATACGTGCTGGCCACGATTCAATTGAACGAACCGGATTGCAAGCAATGAATCGAATCTCACAATTAATTTTTAATACTCGTTCAAATGAACGACTCGTTCAATCTTTGTCCACCTCTAATCTAGGTACATCTTTTCTCAAAGTTTGTTTTTTGATTCACATAAATAAATAGCTGTATTTATTTTGGAGATATTCGATTTTGAAGAAGACACTAACATTTTCTTTAAGCTCCCAAATTTAAGCAAAAAATCATTTTTGACATTTTCAAAATAAAATATCTCGGTTATTTTCGACTTATTTGAAAAACGGTTAAGAGAAAATATGTTTCTTTTATCCCCAGAGCGAGATCTACCAGCCCTAAAAATATTTGCACTTCTTTAAGAATCACCCTGTATAAATAGTTTTTCTGCAAACTGTATGAAAAATAATAAAATTCGTAGTTATATTATACTTATTATTATGCAAATTGGATTTTGTATTTTTAAGTGTATTTTCTGCGAATTTACGACAAGTTAAGCCAGGATTTAACGTAAAATTTCATTTTATATACCTACTGCATTAATCGTTCAACTTGTAATTTTTACGATTGTACCTCTTTGATGTGCGCATGTAATTTGCCGTTTAAAACTCATTTTGCGTTTACGTTGTAAATTGTTATTAAATTGTGGGTAATTTAACGATAAATTATTATGAACATTCATATTTTATATTTTAATATTACAACCGTACAAGTAGATACAGGGAATATTCGAGGCATAAACTAGACCGTAAACATGAGACCGTGGATAGATATTAATTTTGACGTTGTTTTAAATTCGAAATGTTCAACGTTTAAAGTAACAGAGCACGATTTTTATTAAACTTTACAGTAGGTCTCCTGATCGTCTTTACAGGAGAAAAAAAATTAGGTATTACAATTCTGAGAAAGTGCATTTGTTATATAAGTTTTTGCTGTTCTAAAGATTGGTAATACCGTCTACACTTCTCCACACTGATAAAAAAGATAGACTTGAACTGAAGTCGTCATCATTCTTGAAAAAAAAAAATTAGTGGCAAGAGAATTTATTTTAGCGTAAAAGAAAATATTTTACCTGAAGAAAAACTCTCTTAACTCAAGAAAACTGGTTCTCTTGAAAAATTCGAAAATTTCTCTTGAATCTATTTTCATTCAACCAAGTGCAAGTTACTTTGTTTTAAGATAATAAGAAAAATACGCTAGAAAGTACTTCATTCAAGAAACATGGCCATTTTTCCAACAGCTAAATACTCTTTTGACGAAAAATAATAACGACACGCAAAGACGATGACGAAGGACGGTATATACAATCAGTCGGCAGTCCGATCAATCGTACGTCGCATTTCATAGGTCGCACATCATAGTACGTACAGGTTTTGTTGCTTGGAATTTTCCACTTGGAATTTGGCATAATTTGCTTTTTAACGCATATCGTATAACAAATTAATTAGTGATCGTTATTAACATGCATTTGTCATTTTTATGGACAAATTTTAGGATATATGGATTCTTTAAAGGAGTTTCTGAAAAAATGGAAATTAGAGCATTTATTTGCTATATTTGAAGGTAAGAGACATTTACCTAATGCACCTGTTTAGATAATGCATGCGTGACTATAGATAGAATAAAAATATAGGTACCGATTTTTTTATGCAAATAATTAGGTACAAAAATTTTAGAATTTCAAGTCGTCGTATTAAAAAATTCAAAATATGACCAAACCTTATAATTTTAATAATTTATTTGTTTTACTTTGATTATTCATGATGTAACATTTTTTTGTAATTTGTAGAGTGATGAACCACCCCAAAAAATACCAAGGAGTGAAGAAGCAGAAATAACTACTATCGAGAAAAATAATATCACTTTACTTACTACAGACCAGGAAAACCTAAATTTATCAGAAAATAATATACCTCGTAATATGCCTGTATATGATATATTCTTCTCTTAGATCAAAATAAATTTTAGTTGAGTCAATAGTATTCGCTATTGGTTTAAGAAAAGTGTCCCTATAGTCAAGAAATCTCCATTTTCAATCAAGAATTTTTGCATGAATCAAAGAGACTATTGTTCTTGTAGCAATAACTTCTTTGCATATTCATTTTGGGACAAGAGTGAAATACTTTGGACAGATAGATTCTTTTATTCTCTAAAGTAATTTTTTAACGCTTATGAAAAGATAGTTAATGCTTTGGGCAAAGAAACGTCGTTCATGGCCCTATTCAAAAGCGCCAATCTTTTGGGTCAAAGTCATATTCATTTCGACTGAGAGATCCTTTTTTTCAGTGCAAATTTCCATACTGTTTTAGAGAAAAATAAAAAAATAATGAAAATATATTTAGTTTTGCTAAAAATCAAAAGACGCCTCTTCATTTTTCAAGAAGTACCACCACTCACCGATAAATGCTTATATTTTAAATTCAAAACAATTAAAACACATGTAGATAGCGCTCCCTACAAATAGGAGTCTTATTGACATCAAAATCAAATTTTTCATGTCAAAAAACTCCCAGCCACCAATTTTCATCCAAATATTGACGTTACTTCAGAAATTATTTTCAAAAAATCGAAATAAAAATAAAATTTCTACACCCTGTATCTCCGAAACAAAGAACTTTAGGACATACATCTAAACGAACTTTTTTACTTATTTTTATCTCAAGAATATGCTGCCGAAGTTCTCGGAATACAGTTCGGACCACCCTGTATAAGATTATGATTCTTCTAAACATGGGTAATCCCGTCTACCACTTTTTCCAATTTCCCTACCGTTTTAGAAGAAAATAAATTTATAAAAATATATCAGAACTTTATCTATTTTTGCTAAAAATCAAATGTGTGAAGTAATTTTAACACTCTGATGAATGCAAACGAAGCGTGGTGTCCAACTTTGCAGGGTGGGATCGTGTGCGCCGTAGCTCACCTATCCTACCTACCAAAATTGATCGCGATCGGACGACATCAATTTTTGACGTTTCTTACGTCGAAACTAACTGCCACAGTGACACGCGTCGTACACGGTCAAGTTGGCCTTGGTCCAATCTATCGACATACCAAATTTAATTTACAGTACGTCTGTCCGTTCTGTAGCTACGGGGTATCCGTGAGAGGGGAAACGATATTCTCTCGATGTTTTTCGTAAAAAATTAGACGACGCGTCCCATCAATAAAAATTCGACAAATTTGCAAGTAACCAATAAAATTAGTGGGCGGAGCGATTTGCGGTGACGTACTCCTCAAGTCGCGTATAAAATATATTGCTGTTTATTTAAATGTTTTTTGTTCGCATTCCTTTCATAGACACAGATCCAGCAGACGTACTGTAAATTGGACGATTTTTTTCGTCGAGGGCTGTCTTAACCACTTTTCCTGTCACCTGTCGTGTCAAGGCCTTGTTTTTTAATCCCAGCGCGTGTAAAGAAATTTCACTTCAAAAATTCTAGAGTGGAATCTAAAGATTAGACGGAGAGAGTCAAAAAGTACTTTATTCTGTTTTTTTTCTTGAACATTCCAAAAGTACTTAGTTGAGAATTTTTCTTTTATATGTTTTTCGGCATAAATTACTTGATAAGTATGTTGAACCACTTGGACACACTGAACACCCCATAAACAACTCCATAAATTAATTAAGACGCGTCGATAATTACGATCCCATTTAAAAAAAAAACGTGGAGAAAAGCCCGAAATCAAAGCTACAAAACAAGACCTCCTATTCCTTAATAAACAAAAGCGGACCGTCCGTCGTCCAATTTCATTAGCGGGGCCCTATTTGTTCGAGCAGAGGCCGGATTGAGTGAGAGAAACGCCGACAAAAGGGATGTATGCAAATTTAATTTCGATCAGGATCACGGCCGGGGTGGAAGAAAGCAGGCGGGAGCGAACAAAAAGTCGACAAAAGCCTTCTCTCTCTCACTCCTACTCTCCTCGACAATTGTGCTGCATATTTTACGTTGGGGCTTTCCGATCTGCATTCAGCACAACACTTGACTGACTGGCTTTTGCTCTTTTGAAGTCGATCTGAATGGACTGGGGCTCTTGTGCAGGAAAAATCGCGTTCTGCTAGCTATCTTTTACGCATAAGGCAGTTGCCAGACCGTATTAGAATAAGTACGTATAATGCTATATAGTCGTCTAGTAAGTATCTAATTTTGAGTTATTTTTGAATCCATTGTTTTTATGTCAAGGTTTTTGTAAGCTGGAGAAACTGTTTAGGAGGGTTTGCGTAGTCTGGTTTGGTATTATGTATTATTTGTAGTAGATATTATTAATTAACAATTGTGAGGATATTATAAGGAAACTGAAAGTCGCAGGACACTCAATGGAACGAAATATGCTGGGAATAACCAAGAGAGACCGTAAAAGAATAGAGTGGATACGACAAAAGACCCAGGTAATAGATGTCATCCACAGAATTAAATCCCTCAAGTGGCAATGGACAGGACTCCTGGTAAGAACGACAGACGACAGACGGACCACAAATATTACAACATGGTACCGACGAGAAATCAAGAGACCTAGAGGACCAAACTTGAGATGGGACCATGATATAAGAAAATTAGCAGGGTTAACTTGGTTTCGCATAGACAACAATGGGCCCAACCACAAAGAGAGTATCTAAATATGTGTGAGAGATTACACCATAATGATTACTTGTGATGTTTGTTTTTTGGATAGTAGTGTTACCTTTCTAGTTTTACATAATTTTTAGAATTATCCTGCATTTGTAAAAGATAAAAGAGACTGTCAAAATATCAACTGTATAATTTTTATAATCATGTATTAATACCACTTAAAATTAAACAAGAATATTTTTTTTGCATTTTATAGAAGTGATGAAGGAGGTAAAAGTTGAAATAAAAATTCATAAATTGGTTTTCTATACTTGTTGGAAAATTAATATTCATTTAAATATTGTTGTTTTAACCTGATATAAGACAACATCTCATTATTTTATTTATAAAAAAAATATATTCTGACATATGATGAATGCATAGTGTTCTTTTTTAACTGATTATAAAAATAGAGCAAACATATAAAATTCTCAGTTGTTTATTCACTTCTATTTATAGGTGAGATTGGATTCAAAATACCCGATCTTTGTTAATTTATTAATATTCATTCAAATACTTGATATTAATAGGATGTCAATAACAAATGTTTATATTCTTAAAAAATGAAAATATTGATGTAGTTTACTTGATCTATCGGATATTTATATACATAATAATATGATATAGGTATGTTCTTACCTTATTAGCTTCTTGCTGTTGTTGCTGTTGTATCAACAACTGTTCTCTGGCTAGTTGAAGTTGAAGTATCAGTTCTGATAAAGTTCGTTCTTTTTCCATAGGATTGTCGCCAGGTATCGCCTGCTGAATAGCAGCTGACTCAATATCCCTGAAAGGAAAGACAAAATTAAAGTTTTTTTGCATTCACAAAGCGTTTTTCGTTTTCCTAAAAGTTTCTCATGACCTTTCATAGATCCGGCACCGCTTTTCATAACTGCAAATTAATTTGCAATATAAAAGTTTCGCTCATCAACTCAAACATAGGTACCTATGAGAGGACATTGCTAGAGAGCTACATGGAGGGTTCAGTCTCCAAGTTACTAGACTTTCTGAAAAGGATAGGACTGGAGAATCTAACCTAAGGATCAGAAGAGGACCGCAATAGATTTGCAAAGGTCGCAGTAGATCAGACCAATAGCCACCTCGAAGAATTTAATGTAATCTAACATTCAAGTATTATGGGATTCAAAGCATCATGACCTAATTAATGCAAAAACATTTCAATACTTCCGTATATACGTACATCTAAAAAAAACGCGGACATCTAAAAAAAAGGATTTCAAAATTAAATTGAGGACATTTTTAAGTGAAATTGCGTTCTACTCGCAAGATGAGTATCTTTCTTTCAATTTCTCTAGCTAAGACATCTTTTAATGTGTTTGTGCTTTGTGAATGTTAATGTGTAAATTTTAACGGTAATGTTCTATTTGTATTATATATGTATGACATATTTATTTCATTTTACTTTGTATCTTGCATTGCTTGATAACATTGACGATTGTAAACCTTAATGATAATTTAACATGAATAAAGAATTAAAATTAGAATTAGAATTCATATATTTAGATTCTTTTAAAGGCAAGAAAGAACACGTTCAGATGCCATCTCCATCTAAAGCTAAGAAGCGCCAAAGATACTCGAAAGTAAATTCTAGACTAGTGTGGGATTGTAGGTGTATTCTAAATACATTGGGTGAGCATTGCAATGTTACGTTATCCTGAATACCGGTGTACGAGGGTCATAAGGGAAACAAAAAAGTAGTTATAATGGTCAAACTCATCAATGCCATTTATAGGCCTAGAACTCATCTACGGCGCTGCAAAAGCTGTAATAAGAATTGCCACAAAACAATGGTTGGCTAACAAATCTCTACAATGGTGGAGAAGTTCACCAATGCAGAGACGAAAGTTCAGAGTGCGAAAAAGTTACAGAGAGTAGAACATTCGCCAAAATTCACGGCAGACCTGGTAAGCAAAGACAGAAATACTACCAAAGCTGTAATGAGTCCTCAAACAGTGTAAGTTTTTGAGTAAGCCATTGACAAAGAACTATGGAGGGTTAGGACTGAGAATGTAACCTAGAGATTAAAAGATGACCATGATATATCTGAAAAGCCTGCAGTGCAGCAGACCCAATGGCCACCTCTAATCAAAAAATCTATACTCTTTCAAATAAATCCTAAATTATAAAAAAATTACGTTAGATTTTTGCAATTTTACTTGGAATATATACCAAATACTAATCTGCTAACCTTTAACATTTATCCTTATTCGAAAACGGTAGCGTTTAAATTTATATTTAAGCGTTCGAAAGATAGGCCGATCTATAAATACAATGACTGATGAATGGACATTACCATACGTACATACATATACATATGTGTATATTTGAAAATACGCGGCGACGAGGCGGAGTATGATAATGGATATTTGCAAAAAAGTTATGTCACTTATCAATCGTAAAAAGTTTACTGGATCACATTTTATGGTCAAGGCGAATTGATAGCGTTAAGTGAGCTTATATTAGTGAGATAACTCAGTGTAATTAGTGGACATTTTAATTTATGTGTGAATCTTAATCAATCCTTTTTACGTATAAGAAATAAGGAAAGAATAATGCATGAAGATTATAATATAAAAACAGAAGAGTAAAATATGTAGACAATATACATGAAGGGTTCAGAAATGTCAATCAATTCCTTAATATTAGAGAAAGATTTGGAAGAGAAAAAGACATACAAATTCACTTTCATTCTTTTAAATCCTGTTTCTTAGAGAATTTAAAAGAATGGAAGAGAAAGAATGAATGAAGAAGAGAGTTGCAAATAACGATAGACAAAAAATAAGACATTGGATGGAAAGCAGAGGGCTAGAACTAGCTCCTGAAAAGACCTGTGTTTGCAGAATGATTGGCAGAGCAATACTAGCAGAGATTTTGGAGGTCAACATACTGGGAGTGCAAGTGCCAATTAAGGATGAAATTAAATATCTGGGCTTCTGGCTAGACCAAAATGGCACCTTTGTCTACTAAGACTCAGACAAAAGCAAAAAATGCAACGGAGAGTGCAAGATCTCTAACTGGCCTCATGCCGCGTGACGGTGGCGCCGGCGATAGGGAACTCAGGATGATGGCAACCCAAAAATGTTAGCTGGCAAACCGCTCTAAATCTAGCAAAGAATGCTGATTAAATGTACCCTGCTACGGGACAGTGTCCATAGATGCACTATAAGTGGTTGCTGGGATAATGCCTCTATATCTACAAGCTAGATACAGGAGTGAATCTTACGGACTAGAAAACCGTGCTATCAGGACAAAAAAAGAAAAATTCCTGTAGCTGTGGAATAGAAGATGATAAAGCAGCGATCGGGGCAACTGGATTCGGCACTAGATACCCCACCTGAGACCATGGCTACAAAGAGAGAGTTTAAAAAAATCATGTTTTTAAGTCTCATTATATCAATGGAATGACACTAAAAAACATCAGAAAACTGCCTCAACTTAACTGCTCAAACTTCGACTGAAAAAAAACCTCAGAAACACCAGAACACTTCATCACTGAGTGCGACGACAACCATTGGTACCATAAACTTTGGCATAACTGATACCGGAGAGGAGAACTATCTTCTGTACAGCCGTCTCAGATACTGTCTTTCAATAGAGGTCATCCTAGACCTAACACCACTGCACATTGTCGTCGGTAGTTAGGTTAGGTTTGGCAATAATTAGAATGGTTATTGATGGAAACAGTACTGGAAAAATTTTCAGCCTCAAAAAGAAAATTTCACTTTTCCAACTCCCAGTGAATGACATACCAAGAATTTACAATTTTGAGAAACACCTCACTGTAGTATTAAATAATAAAAAGGATTGGAAGGAAGAAACGTTTGCAAGTCAGTATGTAAAAGACCATACCATAACGTGGTATACTGATTACTGACGCTTCCAAAATCAAAGCAGGGACAAGGATAGGAGTATTTGGGCCAAAAACTAAATACTTCGAATCAATGGGCACCTCCCCAAGCATCCTTCAGGCAGAAATCTATGCTATCGAAAGATGCGTACAATTTATCTTAGACAGCAACTACCGGAAACAGGAAATAGCCATCATATCCGATAGTCAAGCAGCACTAAACGCGATCGACTCAGTAACCATCAATTCGAAGTTGGTCAAAGAATGCCTAGAGAAGCTCAACAAATTAAGCAAAGAAAATAAAGTCCTACTACTTTGGGTGCCCGCTCACCAAGGGATAGAAGGCAATGAAAAGCAAATGATCTAGACAGAAAAGGAACCAACGCTCCACTAACTGGACCAGAACCGTACTGTTTCCCAAGCGGGAACCAACTGAAAGCAGAACTGAAGATCCTGGAAGACTCCATCCGTAACATGGAATGTGTGTCCTCCAATAGTCTAAGACAATCGAAAAATTTCCATTCATTTAAGTAAAAATAATCTTCCTATTGTCACGGGGTTTCTAACAGGACACTGTCTCTTCAACGAACACCTCAGTAGGCTGAAGCTGAGAAACAACGGCAATTGCAGATTCTGTGGGGAAAATGGGGAAACACCAGAACACCTTATCACTGAGTGTGCCGAGACGACGACCGTTCGTGCCATGAACTTTGGTGCGGCTGATGTCGAGGATGGAGAACTGGTCTCCGTTGAGCCGTCTCAGATACCGGCTTTTGTTAAAGCCCTGTATGATGTGTTATAACTCAAGAAAGGAGAACACACAATAGATCTGTAAGGTCGCGGTGGTTAACTCCCCTCCTAAACATTCTATGCTCTATTATCTATTAAGATAAATCTTTCTTAGTTTTTAACTAAATATATTACACTGAAATAACCTAGTGGCACAATATAGTGTTTTATTCTAACATTTGATTTATAATAGCAGTAATTCGTGCAGAGAAAAATCACATTATTCCAATAGGTACTTCTTCTGAACGATGATTTTGTGAAAGGTACTTCCAGATTCCGCGAATACCCATTTCGTAGCGATTCACTCTATCCACGTTTCAGTTCTCACGGAAAAGGACAGACAGATGCATTCGTTACCAAGAACCTTATAAAACGAACGCGTAGCAAAACATAAAATATACACCGTATATAGCTTCATAAAAATGAGATTTCAAGATTAAACTGCATCGTGACATTAAAAGTCGTCGGTGCAGCGGGAAAAAGAAGATGCATATTTAAATTATGCCACAATATTTGATTGCTTTGAGGAAATCTGCTTAGTAATAAAAATTACTTCGTGCCTTTATAGACCGTCCCCGCATCTCGCCGATTTTACATAATTCAAAATTTTATAGTCTAATAACGTCAAAAGTTTTCGCTGGAAATACTAATCATATGGGATATAATTTGGATTTTTAATATGAAGTTGATAGGCGACGTCTTGAGAGAACGGTTTGATTTTAAACACTATCCACATAAATTGGATTTTGATCAAAGAAAATGTAATTCGGGCTTTTTTAAATTATACTCGATGCAACTTTGTTTTTTGTTTCTCCTTTAGGCTTTAACTTTTTAATCGATGTTCTATCCAATCTGTTTTTTGTTATAGGTCATAAATTTTTTAACTTCGTTTAATGTTTATGATGGAATGGGTATCTTTCGATTACACTTAAATTCTAAACCTGTTATAATTGCATAATTTTTCAAAATGACGATGCTAAAATGAATGGGTTTAAAAAACACGACATTTTTGGAAACATTCAAAAAAAGTCTTTGATCTTGGACTGGAAAACTAACCAGAAATTATAAACTCAATAAACATCTCCATACTATGCTATTGCAAGGATCTCGTGGATCAGAGAGTCCATCCAGGTGAAAGCCGACTTACATTGGTAAATTAATACATCAAAAACAAGTGACATCAAAAACTTTCTTAAAAAGTTAGGTTGGCGGATATCTTAGATGTTCAACATGCGCCTAGGAGGAAAATAATGTAGCTTTTTGGACTGAACTCCCTGCACCGAAAAAATATAATAAATAATAGCTCCCGTATATGGCGTTTGACGCCTTGGGAGTAGCAAGGTACTGGCTTGCCATACTAGAGCCGTTCGGTATACAAGGAAGGTAATGTGGCTAGCACTACGCTTCAACCGCCTATTATTACCTCAGGATTGTGAATCCCAAGTACTCATTTAAAGATTTAAAGCTGAGTCGACCTAGGTACCCAAACTATTTTTATTTTAATAAAAATAGTCGACTGGTGAAATGCCGGGTGTGGGATTCGAACCCACTACCTTGAGATTGGTAGACGAGAGCCTGTACCTCTACGCCACCGGGCACCTTCCGAAAAAAATATAATGATAAAAGAAGAAGCGATGAAGACAAGTGTATTGTGCATTTTAACATCAAAAACTTTGTTTTCAGGATAATAAAGTAATAAAATTATACCATAGATAGTGATGGAAGAGACTAGTCGTGCTCTTGAGGTCTTGACGAAAGAACAAAATCAAGACTAGAGTTAGATCTGCAACACTAAAAAAATGACCGACCAGTGCAAGATTTACGAGGGACGAAAAAATAACATGCCGTTTTGTGGTTTTGGAATAACGAAATTTTTATTTGTTAACCTCTTCCTCTCCCTTCTATACTTTATAAATAAAAAAGAATAAAAAAGATTTCTTCGAAACTATTGCCAATGAATTATATAATATTTTATCGAAACATACGTAATATTGCTGTATTAGTTAGAGCGCTCATGTTTTTAAACTACTCAAATAAATAAATATGTTATAAAAATTACTTATTGGGTTAGTGTTAAGGTTTTTTTTCTTATCTATACTAATATATAAAATCCTTAAGTGACTGACATATTGATTAATCACGATCCTGCTCAAACCACTCAACGTAAGAAGCTCAATTTTGGCATACAAGTTGATTCTAGGGTGTAGAGGTTCGATAAGAAGGGATTTTTCGAAATTCCAGTTACAAGGGGGTGAAACCACCCTTCAAATATTACAATATTTTTTATTTAAAAAACGACCAAGTTCCCGAAAAAACGCTTAAACACGTATATTTTATTTTGTTTTTTTACATATTTTAAGATTTTTTAAAAAATGTATACAGGGTGTTTCGAAAAATCTGGTCATTGATTAATCACGATCCTGCTTAAAGCGCTTGACGTAAAAAGCTGATTGTTGAAAAACAGATTGACTTTAGGGTGTAGAGGTTCGATAAGAAGGGATTTTTGAAACTCGAATTCTAAGGGGGTGAAACTATCCCTCAAATATTAAAATATTTTTTATTTAAAAACCGGTGAGTTTTTCGGAAAAACTCTTAAACACATATATTTTATTTTGTTGTTTTACATATTTAAAGATTTTTTATAAATTTATACAGGGTGTTTCATAAAATATGACCATTGAGTAATCACGATTCTGCTTAAACTGCTTGGCATTTAAAGCTGATTTTTGGTAAACGGATTGATTGTGGGTTTGAGGTTTGAAAAAAAAAGTGTGTAGAGGTTCGATTAGGAGGGGTTTCTCGAATCTCAAATACCAAGAGGGTGAAAACGCCCGTCAAATATTACAATATTTGTTATTTAAAAAACGGTTAGTCTTTCGGGAAAACGCTTGGACAAGCATAATTTATTTGATTTTTTACATATTTTGAAATTTTGAAAAAATCATAAGGGTGTTCCAAAAAGTTGAGTAATTTCTTAACCACGATTTTCTGCTTAAACTGCTTGGCGAAAAATGCTTATTTTTGGCAAACAGATTTTTCGAAAATCAAATTCCAACGAGATGAAACTATCCCTCAAATATTACCAAGTTATATAATAATATCGCCATATTTGTATGTTAATGGAAATTCTTGCTTTGCTTTATCATCACCATTACAAATGATTAATTCGACGCAAACGAAGTCGCTGGTACACGCTAGTTAAAATATAAAGGGTTTTCAATGAAATATGATTTTTCACAGGGAAAATATTTCAAGGTAACTCTAACAAGGTTTTTTTTTCTAAATCCCAGGATCACATAAAAGATCCCGGGATTGGAAATTTCGTCCGAGATTGAATGCCCTGATCGTATGCTAAAATGATGTGTACTCCCACGGAAAATCACAACAATACTATAAAAATCAGAGAAGAATTATTGGAATATGTAGCGGAATTCAATGGCCTCGGCGGCAGTTGGATTTCTGAAAAGGCACATGAACGCATTAAACATGTTGCAACAGAGACTGTTAAGAATCAAAAGGTATCATCATATCTGAAACGTATCAGTCTTTGAAAAAGCTAGTTGCGAGAGCGCCGAAGGCAGGATTACTAAATCCCGCTTAAGATGGGCTGGTCACGTATGCAGGATGCAAGAAAATCTCTTTTTTACGGTGAGTTTGTCGACGGTAAGAGGAAACCGGGTGAACAACTCAAAAGTCAAAAGGTACAAGGATATTTTCCGTGAAATCTTAAAGGGGATAAGCAACAACAGAACAACAGAATCAATGGGAGGAAGCAGCGCACAATAGAACGCAATGAGGAAGAATTGTAAATTCAGTTAACAACGACAACAAAACAGTAAAGAGGCAACAAAGTAATGAAATTTTTGAATGTCCGAAATGCGGAAGGGAGAAAACATCACGTATCGGGTTTTCAAGTCACAGTAAAGCTTCATTCAAAACTTCGTAATTAGTGGAATATATTAGTGGTTTTAATTAGCATAGAAGTTTGTTCCACTAATGTCAATCTAAGCATTTAGAACGTCAAAATTATTGGTAGTAATTTTCAATTAGTAGAAAAAGTTAACAAACTTTTAACTTTTCCACTAATTTTGCTTCAAAATTTGCGAGGAATGTCATTTTGGCCATTGATTGTCAACCGTCAAGAGAAATTGTAGTTAGAAATCAAAAGTTTAATGTTTTATAAGCTAGATATTAGGCTCTTCTAACTACAATTAGGCTCTCTACACTCAGAAAAAAAAATGCATTTTAAAATGCACAATAAATCACGTTAAAATAATTAACTCGTTGTATGGAATTCGATTTACCTAATTATTTGTTTTAATTGATTGCTGATAATATAATATTGTTTTATATACCTAATAAAAATTAAAGCATTCGAAATAAAGTGAATACTGTTTTATCGGATATCTAATATTTAGTCCTTTTAAACTAATTATTACTCTATATATTTCAAAAGAACTACGTTTAAAATAAACTGGCATTGCCTTATTATTTTTGAAAAGTGTTGCTTGTCTATTTATTCCAATAAGACATCCTTATAATAACTTTATTTTAAGCACGAGAGTATTTTATTTCTATAAGAATTGCTAATATTTCTGTTAGGCACGTGATTAATATTGGCCAATAGAAAGTCATGCATTTGAGGTGGACATCGAAAGATGGTGTTTGGCGGTATTGACGGGATAAGCCCGATTAAGCCACACCTTGTTGTATGATTTTTATCGCGTTCCATGATTTTGAATAGTACAATGATATTTATTGTATATGACAGTTGTTAGTGACAAAAAGGAGAATTGTGTCGTTTACAGGTAATGTGTTGTTTAAGTAGTTGTTTAGAAAGATCAAACGTTAATATTATTTCAGTAGCATTATGGCGGCCAAAGGTTTTCTTGAATTGTGATTTTGAATTTAACGCTGGACGAATTCAACAATTCAAATTTGCAAAGTAATATTTCACTAGATGATGAAAATTCCGATGTAAAGGAATACGAAGTCAAGCTAGCAAAATTGTTAAAAAGGTGGAACTTATAAAAGGTAAAAAAATATATTGATGAACATTACAGAATGTACAGGGTGAGTCAACGATAGAGTAAGGTCAATATCTCCTTTGTTTTGAGATTTACAAAAAAGTTAAATATAAAAGTGATAGGGAGGGTTAGGATACACATTTTAAAATTATTGTAGAATATACAGAGTGCTTCAAAAAAGTGTTGTGGATATAACTTGTTAAATGCAACACCCTATTTTTTATTTCATTTTTTAAATTCTACGTAAAATTCTATAACTTTTTTATCTAATAATGTTTTTTTTATAATATACAGGGTCCGGCAGCAGTGCGTCGGGCATCTGTAGCTCCTAGAATAATAAACTTCACAATTTTGTTTAAGTTCAAACCTAAAGTTTGTACGAGGATGTATTTCAGGAAAATATTTCAACTTCTATAGGGTGGCTCAAAAATGTGTAAGTGGATCGGTATGTTTTTTTTAAATAGAAGACCCTGTATATTATTGCATTTTTGGCTTCCTTTTGGACCACTTTACATAATATATTATATATGAGTAAATATATTTCGATAATATCAGAGATATTAATAAATAAATAAAAAATATATTTTTTCCAACCTTCCTTATTTTTTTTTACTTTATGAAGCATCCAGTATATTCTACAATATAACAATACAAATAATATACAATACAAAAAAATATACAATAATACAAAAAAATAGACAATACAAATATATTCTACAATAATTTAAAACGTGTATCTTAACCTTCCCTATAACTTTTGTATTTAACATTTATCTGTAAACCTCCAAACAATTATTGAGATAATGGACTTTACTCTATCGTTGCCTCATCCTGTACAGAACAGAAATTTGTACAGGGTGGTAAATTTAATATATTACCCAACGACAATATCTTTTCGTGAAAGAATGAAGAATTTTTTTTTCAAGAAATTTAAGAACACCACTTTTTAAATTCAACATAGCGCGGTTTTTCTCATCTACAGTGGCGTTAGGAACCTCAAAAATACTGTTTTTTGCAATTATACGATTCAGAAAACCTGCAAATCCTGTATACCCTGTATATAAACATTTCTGTTTCAGGTTAACTCCAGTTTTAAGATGGAGAAAAGTATATCATATATTTAACTAAACGTTGCTTTCTTTTTTAGAATCTCTGTGACCTTTGAAGGAATCTAATAAAGACAGATCAATTCCAGGATATTACAAAAACCATTCGTCACTAGACAAAATTCACCAGGATACCCTTCCTTATATCTATTATTTTTATTTTTTATTTTGGAAGACATTCAATACAATTGTATTTACCTACTTATCACCAAAAGATTAATTCCGAAATAAATTTATTTTCCTAATGAATTTGATATTTATTTCATTTAAATTGTTAGTACTGATCCTATTCGATTAAAATCAACTCAAGTTTTAAACAAAGTGACATATTAATAAATCATTAAGCATTGCATTTGAAAATATAAAGAGAAAAGCTTGAAATAAAAGGAATGTATTTGAAAAACAAAAGGAAAACACTAATAAACAAATGTATATTTCTTTAAATCAAATAGGCAGCATTTTTATTCTAAATCTGATATACTACTAACAATGACAATGATCATGTATGTTTTATATACGAGTATATGCATAAAATCAATAGACATCTTATTATTTCAATTATGACCATTAATGAGGCCAAAACATGTTTGATTTTATTTGATTCATTAGCATTATTTTTGATTTTACAACGTTTTTTCTCTCAGTGTATGGATTCAACTGACTACCGCAAGCGGTTGCTAGGAAATTCTATTAATTTTAAGTGTGTTTTTAGACATTGTGAATAATCGTAAAATAAAAAGTATAAAGTTTAATTGAAACTACTAATTTATTCCACTTATTGCGAGGTTCTGATTCAAGCTAAAAGCTCATGAAAGAAAACGCTTTTCGTAACCATCTTCTGATGCGTGTCAAATACTCGTCAGCAAGTAATGACAGAAAGGAAGTAAGTAATCGTATAGTATATCTTGCCAAAATCAAATGATCGATGAATGGAATTTTGACTTTGTTAATGTCAACATGTTAAATAAAACTAAATATGTTGAGCGATTACTTACGAATTATGTGAATTTGGCGTCGACGAAGGCGTCGGTCTTCGTTCCTCCTTCACCAAGTTCGTCGTGATCTTCGACGTCAACCGTTTCAGCACGTCATCCATCGACCTCCTCAACGGATGCAAGGAACTGTTGTTGTTCATTAAACTATTGTTATTGTTGTTATAGTGAAAATTCGTTTTAACGTCCGAATTGGGCGAACTGCACTCCGACGAGTTCCGCCGCCGCTCCAGCTCCTCGTTGTGCAGAGACAGGGCGGATATGCACGGCGACACCGACGTCATCATCGAGTTGTTGCAATTGTTTTCACCCGCAACTCCAGATATCTTGGCCGTCTTCGATGGGATATGATCGTCGTCCAATCCGTCGTCTATGTCGCTGCCACAACCGCTTGGCGATGACGATTCCGACAATTTGTAGAATGTATTCGAGGGGTTCACCATGGTATTGGTATCTTCTTCGCAAATGTCGCTCAGGTTGTTACTGCTGGTGTCGTCGAGATCGGTCAGACCCCCGCCGTCGCTGCCGCTGCCCATGTGCGTCTGGATAGGGGGGGCGTCGCTGGGGCTGCCGTCGTGAAGTTTCGTTGGCGGAGACTTTCTCTTCGAAGACATATTTCTGGAAAGAAAGCGCGTAATTAGTTTAATAGGTCTCGGCGTAAAAGTAAACAAGCATCAATAACGATCCTAATTTGTCAATTAAAATTAGCGATTAAATAATTCATGAAATGTCATTTTAATTTTCAAAGGTATTCGTCTACCAACCTAAAGGTTATTAGTTCGAATCCTGTAGCCCGAACTCCATCAGCTGACTATTCTTAATAAAATACAAAGATTGTGTGTATGTGCGATATGTTTGAAAAAATTTATTTTGAAATGTTGAAAAAGTTAACACATTAAAAATTAATAAATAATTTGTTTCACTTTCACAAAATTTGTATCAAAATTACCGTCTGATGATTCCAATGATCCAAATTTGGTTCCAATCGACCCATAATTAAGAAAAATTTTGATGATTTCGCCTATTTGGGGGTATCGGTTCGAAACGTCGAGGGCGTCATCCTGTAGCCCGTCCCAGATTATGCTGAAATCGACCCACATTTTTCTTCAATATCAAAAATACATTCCGAGTTTCAGCCCCCTAGCTCAAATAGAGCCCGAGTTACGACGCTCCAAATGCCTATCTCAACTTTCTCATTGACCACTTTTTCGATCGTTACCACTTTTCGTGACCCTAAGGAAGCCCGGATGGTCCACAGTTAGAACTCCAAAATAACAAAAATTTACTTTAAAAAACAGATTTTTATTCAAGATGCAAACTCGTCACAAAAGTACAGACATTATCGACGATGCCGACAAAGAATAAAGAAGATTTCCAGTCTATTCCAACTGATTTCGGATAAACACATTTTTAGACACTGTTTATTTTTAGACAGAAATTTTAGAATTAACTACCCATATATACCAAAGTTTGCAGAACAAGAATTCTGTAAACTTTGTATATACTACGCTCAATAGTCGAATTCGGGCAATGCCCGAGAAAAATACGCAAATCTAGTTTTGAGCAAGGAATATTTCCCAAACCCGAAAAATTAATTTTATTGGATTATTTTTTTTGCTTAGTGTGATTTGATTGCATTGGTTTCACTCTTTTTGGTTGGATTAGTTTAGTTATTTGGCGAGTTGGTTAGCGTGGTTATTTGGAGGGTGTTAATTCATTGGTTAGTTGTTTTATGGGGTTTGGGAAATATTCCTTTCTCAAAACTAGATTTGCGGTTTTTTTTTTGTTTCTAGGTAATAAAATTTCGTTGTAGAAGAATATTTTTTATATAAGCATATATCCAAAAAAATCTTATGATTCATTCAGACGAAAAAAATATGTTCAATTTAGTGAATCACGAAAACAATTTCACTCAATTTACGCTATATCGTAAATTTTCCAATTCTGTAATAACAACAAACGCTTCCCAGAAATCGTGCTAAAATTTCTCTAAGCCGCGTTTACACATAAAAGTTTTACCTATCAATTTTGCGTTTCACGTAAAACGGAAGTATGTCGAAAAAACTGACGACAGTTGTTCTCAAGACGAACGTCCGTCTTGCTTCATCTTTTGATCTTTGGTCTTGGTTAGAGCAGCAGGTCTTGGTCTCGGTTATACTTTTTCTGTATGACCAAGAGCAACAGTCTCGTTCGAAAATATTTTGGTATTGTTTCATGAAGTATCGTAAAGATACACCTAAACTTCTTACAGTTTTTAAGAAATAATATGAAATAAGTCAGATGATATTTAGAGATAGCATAGAAAGCACAAACTAAGGTATATATTCTTAAACAAATAACCACCGTCAAAATCATAGATATTTTGTTATATATAGAAGAAAACATTTTTTTTATCAAAAATTTCAAGGGAAATAAAATGATGACACTACGAAATACATATGATTGAATTTGCACCATCTCTGGAGCGCAGAGTTTGCCTATTAATTATTAATTCTAAATGTGGTCGGGAACCGTCTCGACCACTCTATTTTCCAGGTCCTATCGGAAATTGAGATGCAAATCGCTACGGACAAGGACCGTCTGTATGTTCCTTAGCTACTAAAATTATTCACGGTAAAATGTGGTCACTTTCCATCTTCCTTAATTGAAATGTGGAAGTGGGAGTGAACAACCTGCACGGAGGACAGTGAACGACTTCGACAACGACGGCGACTTTCTATTTAATTTGGTTGGAGATTAGACGCCGTTTCTACTTCGACGTATCGCAATTAGCTTCTATAAATTGGGCACGTCAACCATTTTTACGTGGCACTAATGAAGAAAATAACCGTTTTTTAATAATTCTTCCTACATACTTAAAACTGTACTTTTCTAATCAAGCTAATTAAAGACCGATCTATTACACCAATTACAGAGAGTTCAATTATTATTATGAAAATGTTTTAGCGATTTCTAGAATTTTTTTGCTAAAATTTATGAATACAGGGTGTCCCAGAAATAAGTGCAAATATTTTAACTGGGAGTATAGTTCAACCCCAGAAACACGCCTGTGAGGTTCTTTTCGCGAAAACAAAATTTTGAGAATTCGGAATTTTTTGAAAAAAATTTTGTATTTTTTTTAGTTTTTAGTTAAAAAATATAAATTCTTGATAATATGGCAGCATAGGTAGTAGATTAAATTTACAAGAAAGAAACTCCTAAAAAGATCCAGTGGTTCTCAAAATTTTAGCAAAAAATATTTTTTTTGTAGATTTTCAAAGTAAAATAACTCCGTTATTTTGGCATTATTTGAAAAACGGCAGAGAGAAAATATGTTTCTTTAATCGAGATCTACCACCCCTTAAAATACTTGCACTTATTTCTTGGACATTCTGTATATAAATATACAGGGTGTCCCAGAAATAAGTGCCACTATTTTAAGGGGTAGTAGGTCTGGTCAAAAGAAACACATTTTCTCGTTACCATTTTTCAATTAAATTGATAATAACCGAGTTATTTAACTTTTAAAACATAAAAAAATAATGGCAACATTTTGAGAACCTCCGGCAGATATCGCCAACTATCATGGAATTATTCGGATCTCAGGTAATTCGACGCCCTGTGTTGCCACATGGTCAAGAAAGTATATACTTAAAAATAAATCAGAAGATCACACCACCTGAGGAGTTTGGCAGAGATGCATTACATTTTTAAGATGGTGTTGTTACCTAAGAAACTTACCTAAGACATTAAAAAATTTTCAAGTGAAACTTTTTGTTTTACTTGTATATATACTGTTATAATAACTGCTAAAATAACAGTCTCGATTTCAAACACATTATTTTCATATAGGCTACATCATAATTTGTACCACTGATTTACAAAACACCTTGAAAAGCGCCCCCTACTTTCAATATATTTCTGAATGATTGAATGTTGAGAATTAGAACTATCTACTAAGACTACTATTTAACCTAAGAAAATACATGATTCACTCAACAATTTCAAATACATATTTTATTTTTTCGCTATCTATTCCATCGACAATGGCTGCAGCCCAAACGTTCGCCAAAGGTTACTATATTAAAGAGGTTGCCTCGTAACTTTTCGGCCAATAGGAGCAAAGCGGCAACTATGTCACAGGTATGCTACAGAATGTATAAAATCATAGATAAAAGAATAAAAAATTAAATGCAAAAGAGATAAATGGGCAATGTAATTAAAAAGAAACATCACACAACTGAAAACTATGCACGACACAATGAATATCGATTCGGAAATGCACTGTCGGACTTTTTTATCCCTTTATCTATGAGCAGTAATGGCGGATCGAGTTACGAGACAATCTTATCTTTTAATAACCTTGCACCAAAAGCACCACGTGCCAACCAGGATTGCCAACACTGAGAGATGGATGGATACCCGCTATATTCGTATATTAGAAACTGCTTGAATCCGCTGAAAATTGCTGTGAATTTATAATTATAAAAATATGTAGAATGTGGATAACATAGGAGGTGGCAACATTGCAAGGTTTAGATACACCGTAAAGGAGTCTCATGTAAATAAACAAGTGGCACTAAAAAGCTTTTAAAATTTTCAACAATGTTTTCTTCGCAAAAAATACATAGGCGTGTTTCTGGGGTCGTACCAGTTAAAATGCTTGCTTTTATTTCTGCAACACCCTGTATAACGCGTCAAGACCATTCTAGAAAAAAGAGTCAGTGATTTTTTACCGCCCCGTCTGCATCCGTTATTGGTTGCCTCAAAATCTGGTCACTTTAACAATAGCTATTTTCATTATCAAATCCATTCTGCAAACATACATGTAAGGACTTTGACCGTTATCAAACACTTAACAATAAAAAAAATCTATTGGTCCAAAAGCATCTCGGCACTGGCGCCACATTCGCAATTAATTAAATAATCAAACACT
>NW_022146355.1:864723-869729 GCF_002938485.1 Sitophilus oryzae | reverse complement strand
TTCATTTTTATTTCAATTTTTTCCAAATAATTTTTGAAGTAACGTCAATATTTGGATGAAAATTGGTGTCTGGGAGTTTTTTGATATGAGAAATTTGATTTTGATGTCAATATGACTCTTACTTGTAGAGGGCGCCTACATATTTTTAACTGGTTTGGAGAGTAATAACTTTTCGTCCGTGCCTGTATAAAACTGCTGAGTAAAAAAATATACATTTACGACGTTTTTTACGTGAAAAAGGTCTCTTGGTAAAAATCGCTACGAGTAATGGTTTTCGAGATATTTGGAATCAAAATTATCAATACCTGTCATCATTGACAAAATTAAACATGTTGACTAAATAGTTATTAGACTGAAATCAAAAATTTGTAATGTTTTTGTGCCAAAAGTTCAACAGAAACTGTTTTATCATCATTTTTTTTCAGAAAAATGTATAATTAATTTAAAAAAAAATGTCCCAAATTTTTTATTTCAGTGAAATAAAACTATCTACTCAACGTGTTTATTTTTCGTCAATAAAAACATGTATTGTCTATTTCTGTCACAGAAATTATATTTTTTCGCTCGGTAGTTTTATACAGGTACGGACAAAAAGCTTCAAAACAGTTTTAACACATATAGGTGGCGCCCTCTACTAGTAGGAATCATATTCACATCAAAATCAAATTTCTCATGTCAAAAAACTCCCAGATATCAATTTTAATCCAAATATTGACCTTACTTCAAAAATTATTTAAAAAAAAAATCGAAATAAAAATGAAACTTCTATACACCCTGTGTCACTGAAAGTAATCATTTTAGGACATACATTTATTCTATATTATTATTCTTGCAAAAATCAACACGAAATGTCATAATTGACAAAAGTAAAATGTCATCAGCTTTTGACATTTCTAAATATTAGACCAATGCCGTCTCTAACAGAACAGCCACGGAGCGAGATTTATGACGTCACGCTAGTTAGATACTACGGATTAATAAATTTGTTGTAGAATACATGGAAAACATAATTATTCCTCGTATTTTTGGTTCGTATTTTAAAAATGATGTTTTATATACAGAGTATACATAGTACATAGTTTACATGAAATATACATAATATACAGTTAATAAATACAATATAATATATACCTATTTATAGTAATAATAAATATTTTGGCAAATAAAACTATGAACTATACAACAAAATGTTTTAAATATACAAATAATGAATAAGGCATTTTATAAGATATGGAGGTAAAATATAGAAATATATTTTAAATTTTGGGGTTTGAAAATCGATCTAATTTAACAAAAACATTCAATATCTATAATGAAAGTGATTGGCAGTGAATAGTAAGTTATATAATACTGATGTATTATTATTTGCATTAACAAAATTTATTTATATATTATAATGTTTACTGCAATTAATAAACTAATATAAACTTGTCAAAAGATGACCACATATTTTTTAAATTATTATTCTTAACACAAAAACTATCTACATTGACTATGGAGTACGATTTCAGCCATATTGTAAAGCATTTGCTGCTTTTGTATGGTTCATAGTTTATCTGGCAAAGTATTTATTACTATAAATAGGTATATATATTGTATTTATTAACTGTATATTATGTATATTTCATGTAAACTATATCATTTTTAAAATACAAACTAAAAATACGAGGAATAATTATGTTTTCGTACACATATATTAAGTATACTACAACATATTTATAAATCTGTGGTATCTAACTAGCGTGACGTCATAAATCTCACTCGAGGCTGTTCTATTAGCGACGGCATTGCGTCAGCATGGCCGCAAGTTGCTAACCTAATAAATTTAACACTAGAAAAGCCCGCGGGAACTGTCAAATTCAAAGTTATTCGTTTTACAGACTATACGAACTTTTTTACTTATTTCTATCTGCAGAATATGCTGCCAAAGTTTCCGGAATACAGTTCGGACCACCCTGTATACTTAGACCTATAATCTTTTTTATTTTTTTATTTTTGGAAATAAGGAAAAGTTAAGTGATTTCTGCTGTAGCAAAACGAAAAACTATATTTCTGTATATATTATATTATTTATTATTTTAAACTATTTAGATGATATTGTGGTTAATTTGTGCAAATTCCTATAAAACAGTTGAAATATATACTCTATTTCTTACCCCATATATGTTTATGAAGACTCCAGTTATCGATGGTACAATGAATCCAGTCACACCCCCAATAAAACTGATAATGCTGAATATGGTACCGGCAAAATTGGGTGCCAAATCGGTTGGGTTCGATAAATTGGTCAGTACCGCTGCACCATTGATGGACATGCTGAGTATTAGCAGGGCCGTGGCAGCAGTGGCATTGCATCCTACCAAACCCATGCAAGCCATTAGAACTCCTGGTACTATGTGAGCTAGAAAAGGATGAACAAGTAAAGAAACGACTGAATTTATATTCTTGTTTAAGTACAAATTAATTTTTATATAATTGTGAATTGTAAGAAACATCTTCTTCGACTCACACTGTAAAGACGAAGTGTCAGTCCAGGAAGTGTCTAGTCTTTACAATGTTCAATTTTGGTCAGTTTTCTACTTAGTTAGTTAAGAGTTATTTTTACTGGGACACCCAATATACAGGATGTCCCAATAAAGTTAACTGTCTAGGAGAACTTATTTTGCTACAAAAAATAGATACGGTAATCGCAAAACATTTTCCGATGCACGTCATCAATCATATCGAAATTGACACTAAAGCCTATTAACCTGATTAAATGAAACTTTGGCACACAAAAATGTTTAAATTTGTTATCATTTAAGATACCGAGCAGCATTCATTTCATTTTACTTTGTAGAACAAATGATTTAACAGATATTTTATTTAGATTAAAGGTGCAATAATTAGTTTAAAGCGATTTTTTATTACATCGCTATGTTTGGAATCATTGCGCCGCGGTCAGCATCGTCGTCGTTTATTTAACAAATATCATGTCAGTCGTGTTTGTATAATATCGTGTTGTTGTTGAATCTTGTGCTAGTTAAAGCAAACAGTTCTTTAAAGAACTAAATTTTCAGTTTTGTATTGCATTCCTTGAAATTGTGGGTTGAAAATATGCCGAAGCATTTAAGCAGGCGAAGCAAAAATCTTGTAGTTTTCCTGATAAACTATTTTTGAACGAGAACGTGACAAAAAAATTGCGCTTTGTACCATGACTGCAGTCAAGGAAGTACGTTTGATTTGTAAACATTATACCGCTTTGAAAGTTATTTCTACATATTATTTTCGATTTGTAGCGTTGGTAGTTGCTGCCTTAAATTTAAATATTTTACTGTGAGTGTTATTGTGCTACTGTTAATAAATAAATGAATTACTAAAATAATTATTAGAGTTTAAAATAAAACGTAAAAACCTTAAGAAATTATATATAATAAATATATTGTTTCCCAATTTTACATTAAGATTCATCTCATAATCCATCACAATCTGGCGGCGCTGTCGCCATCACTTATCAACGTTGATCACATTATATCGGAAATTTTTGCAGTTTACTTTGAAGTAGTTCTATGTTCACGGAATATGTGCATAGAAGGACACCCTGTATGATAGAGTAAAAAGGCAAACACTGAAAATTAGAAAATAAGTCAACTTAAGTTTGCTGAAAGTATCAGATATCTTAGGGAACACTCTGTATTAAAATTGAGCAAATATGAAATTCATATTTTAGAATAATACTTATAGATCATACAAAATAAACTTTTAGTCCACGTGATTAAGCTTGACCGGTACAGCGTTGCCCACGTTTTACATATTTTCCTTTTTAATCGAAATACTTTAGAAAAAGTAAAAATAAATTAATTATAAATATATAAACAGTTATTATTTACTTCAACAAAACGGCAAAAGTTTGACAACAATGAATTTAATTAATATCGCGCCCTCGATTAAGTAACTAATAGTTATTTTTTATGAAGACGATAAGTGGTGACATCGTCGATCGAAAATTATATTCGGGAGACGATAATACAGCTTTATCGTCGTGTATAAAACATATTTTTTCCATAGCGAGTTACGTTTGAGAAAATATTCGAAATTATTGCTAAAGTAATGTATTACGGTAGAAGAAATATTGTGCTGGAGTTGGCGTTGGTTTTTCTATGTGGTGGCAAATAAATAAAGCACATATCTTTAGTTGTCAGCGTACCCTAGACACTCAATGGCCAATTTTATAGAACTCAAATTTAGTTTCTTCCACATCGCCAGACAGCTATGAGGTGATTAAAATTACAGGTTTCTAATTTATATATGAGGATGACGCTGACAGTCCCTATGTTGACTATTGTCTGTGGTCTAGTTTTGGTTTAGTTGATAAAATGTTGGTGATCCGTCAAGTTATTTTTAAATCATTATTTTTAGTTATTTTTTTAAATAATCATTAATTCAGATAGGTATTCCTGATTTATCGGAAGGTTCAGTGATTTCAATTGATTTGTGTTTATAGTTTTTGTTTTATTAGTTTGTGCATTCTGATATTTAGAGTCGTTCATCATTTTCGTGTTAGATGCTAAACTTTTTTTTTATTAAAGTCATTCCTGACATTTTGAGAAAGTATAAATTTATGAACCAAATAAAAAAAAATAGTTTGTCATAAATAGAGTAGAATTACATAGTTGGTAATATACTTAGTATTTTTTTTTTTTTTTTTTTTTATTTTGTAATATTTTTACTATATATAATTTATTTGTTAAATCAAAAAATAGGCGTTATGTGCTCTATTGTTGGTGTTTAAAATGTATGTATATTTTTTAATTTTTTGTTTTAATTATGTTATATTTCTAATGATCTAATAGGTATAAAATGCAAAAACGAATCTATATTTATTATTTTATATTTTTACAAAGGGTAATTTTGAGCTTGAATAACGTTACCGTTTTAGTTAGCGTTAATAAGTAACGGAACGCTAAAATTATGTTATGCCAAAACTCTCCATTGGTTTCTTCCGGATCACCAACCAATGCAGCCTC